>NW_024359839.1:0-265 GCF_014805655.1 Passer montanus | reverse complement strand
AGCATGATGGGAGCTGTAGTCCCGGAAGTAGCTCCACCGCAGCACTTCGCTCCCGGGAAGCCACTTGTGGGTGCGAGCGGCCACGTCGGGTCCTCGGGGGACACCTGCAGGGAATCTCTGGTGCCGAAAAGCCCTTGGGGGCACTTGGGGAGCCGTTATGTGTCCCTTTGGGGCACGGAACATGACGGGCCTTGTAGGGGCGGAACTGGGTTACGTCGGGGCTCTGGGGTCGCGGTGCATGATGGGAGCTGTAGTCCCGACAGGA
>NW_024359838.1:0-265 GCF_014805655.1 Passer montanus | reverse complement strand
TTTGGGACAGGACCCCCAAGGATGGGGTCACGACCCCTGAGATGGGGTCAGAAACCCCAGGATTGGGGTCAGGACCCTGGGATTGGGGTCAGAACCATCAGGATTGGGGTCAGGACCCTGGGATGGGGTCGGGACCCCGGGATGGGGTCAGAAACCCCAGGTTTGGGGTCAGGACCCCCAGATTGGGGTGAGAAACCTGGGATTGAGGTCAGGACCCCAGGACTGGGGTGAGAACCATCAGGATTGGGGTCAGAAACCTGGGATT
>NW_024359837.1:0-265 GCF_014805655.1 Passer montanus | reverse complement strand
ATGGCAGTGTGCTCTGGGTGACAGTGGCACGGTGGCGAGGACTCGGCCGTGCTGCAGGGAGGAGGGGACAGCGGCACAGAAGCTGCTCCCGCCGCGTGCGAGCGGATGAAATCACCGCAGATTCGGACCGAACCAGCATCTCACCTTCCCTCCACCCGGAGCGGGGGGGAGGCACGGGGGGAGAGCCGGCCCCGAGCAGCGGCGGCGGCCCGGGACACCGCGGCTCGGCCCGCTCCGCTCCGCCCGCCCAGCTCCGCCCGCTCAG
>NW_024359836.1:0-265 GCF_014805655.1 Passer montanus | reverse complement strand
TTTGGGGGGTCTTGGGTGATTTTTAGGTGCTTTTTGTTGATTTGGGTCCATTTTGGGGAGTTTTTTGCTGATTTTGGGGTGATTTTTGCTGATTTTGGGGTGATTTTTGCTGATTTTATTTGATTTTTGCTGATTTTGGGGTGATTTTTAGGTGATTTTGGCCCATTTTGAGGAGATTTTTGCTGATTTTGGCTCATTTTTGGGTGATTTTGGCTGATTTTTAGGTGATTGTGGCCCATTTTGGGGTGATTTTTAAGCTGATTTT
>NW_024359835.1:0-265 GCF_014805655.1 Passer montanus | reverse complement strand
TTAATATTACAATCAATCAACAAAAAACACTTCTCATGGCATTAACTTGGCCTTTAAACTTCCAAACTCTAAGCTTGTTCAATTTTATATTAACCAAAATTTTCAAGAAGAGGATATTAGAAAGAGTGAAAGAAAAAAAGATACAGAGAAGCACAAACACAGCTACCATCTCCTGTATTCCAACAGTGTTCAGATAGAAATTCCAACAGGAGGTGGGGTCACAATGTGTGCTTGCGTTGTGGTCAGCCTTCAATACCCCTTGGTC
>NW_024359834.1:0-5639 GCF_014805655.1 Passer montanus | reverse complement strand
TATCAAGGCGTGGTTTAGCCTTATAAGGAGATCGGGGGTGGTTTCACCTCGTTTTCAACCAAAGGGGCGGGGTTTTTCCTTATATGGAGATCAGGGCGTGGTTTTAACACGGTTTTTACATAAAAGCCTCTGATTTCTCCTTATATGGTAATTGGGGCGTGGTTTAGCCTCATTTCCGATGAACGGGGCGTGGCTTCCCCACATATGGACATCATAGGTGTGGCTCAGCATCGTTTGCATACAATGGGCGTGGTTTTCCCTTAGAAGGAAATCAGGGCGTGGTTTCGCCTCACTGTTTGCAAAAAAGGCGTGGCCTCGCCTCACGGTTCATTTGGGGCGTGGCTTAGCCTCGTTCCCACATACAGGGGGCGTGGTTTCGCCTCGTTCCCGCTTGAGTAGGCGTGGTTTCGCCTCGCGGTTCATTTCGGGGCGTGGTTTCGCCTCGTTCCCGCCGCAGGGGGCGTGGCCTCGCTCTGAGGGGAGCCTTTCCAGTTCCCGCCGCTCCGGAAGCGGAACCGCGGCCTCGCCCGGCCCGGCCCGGCCCGGCCCGGATCGGATCGGATCGGATCGGATCGGATCGGATCGGATCTCGGCCGGGGATCGCTGCCCCTCGGCCCGGATCTGTGCCGGGGATCGCTGCCCCTGAGCCCGGCCCGGCCCGGATCGGATCACTGTCGGGGATCTCTGCCACTCATTCCGGCCCCGCTCTCTCCCCCCAGCCCCGCTCTCTGTCCCTCAGCCCCGCTCTCTGTCCCTCAGCCCCGCTCTCTGTCCCTCAGCCCCGCTCTCTGTCCCTCAGCCCCGCTCTCTGTCCCTCAGCCCCGCTCTCTGTCCCTCAGCCCCGCTCTCTGTCCCTCAGCCCCGCTCTCTGTCCCTCAGCCCCGCTCTCTGTCCCTCAGCCCCGCTCTCTGTCCCTCAGCCCCGCTCTCTGTCCCTCAGCCCCGCTCTCTGTCCCCCAGCCCCGCTCTCTGTCCCTCAGCCCCGCTCTCTGTCCCTCAGCCCCGCTCTCTGTCCCCCAGCCCCGCTCTCTGTCCCTCAGCCCCGCTCTCTGTCCCCCAGCCCCGCTCTCTGTCCCTCAGCCCCGCTCTCTGTCCCCCAGCCCCGCTCTCTGTCCCTCAGCCCCGCTCTCTCTCCCCCAGCCCCGCTCTCTGTCCCTCAGCCCCGCTCTCTCTCCCCCAGCCCCGCTCTCTGTCCCTCAGCCCCGCTCTCTGTCCCCCAGCCCCGCTCTCTGTCCCTCAGCCCCGCTCTCTGTCCCTCAGCCCCGCTCTCTGTCCCTCAGCCCCGCTCTCTGTCCCCCAGCCCCGCTCTCTGTCCCTCAGCCCCGCTCTCTGTCCCTCAGCCCCGCTCTCTGTCCCTCAGCCCCGCTCTCTGTCCCCCAGCCCCGCTCTCTGTCCCTCAGCCCCGCTCTCTGTCCCTCAGCCCCGCTCTCTGTCCCTCAGCCCCGCTCTCTGTCCCCCAGCCCCGCTCTCTGTCCCTCAGCCCCGCTCTCTGTCCCTCAGCCCCGCTCTCTGTCCCTCAGCCCCGCTCTCTGTCCCCCAGCCCCGCTCTCTGTCCCTCAGCCCCGCTCTCTGTCCCTCAGCCCCGCTCTCTGTCCCTCAGCCCCGCTCTCTGTCCCCCAGCCCCGCTCTCTGTCCCTCAGCCCCGCTCTCTGTCCCTCAGCCCCGCTCTCTGTCCCTCAGCCCCGCTCTCTGTCCCCCAGCCCCGCTCTCTGTCCCTCAGCCCCGCTCTCTGTCCCTCAGCCCCGCTCTCTGTCCCTCAGCCCCGCTCTCTGTCCCCCAGCCCCGCTCTCTGTCCCTCAGCCCCGCTCTCTGTCCCTCAGCCCCGCTCTCTGTCCCTCAGCCCCGCTCTCTGTCCCCCAGCCCCGCTCTCTGTCCCTCAGCCCCGCTCTCTGTCCCTCAGCCCCGCTCTCTGTCCCTCAGCCCCGCTCTCTGTCCCCCAGCCCCGCTCTCTGTCCCTCAGCCCCGCTCTCTGTCCCTCAGCCCCGCTCTCTGTCCCTCAGCCCCGCTCTCTGTCCCCCAGCCCCGCTCTCTGTCCCTCAGCCCCGCTCTCTGTCCCTCAGCCCCGCTCTCTGTCCCTCAGCCCCGCTCTCTGTCCCCCAGCCCCGCTCTCTGTCCCTCAGCCCCGCTCTCTGTCCCTCAGCCCCGCTCTCTGTCCCTCAGCCCCGCTCTCTGTCCCCCAGCCCCGCTCTCTGTCCCTCAGCCCCGCTCTCTGTCCCTCAGCCCCGCTCTCTGTCCCTCAGCCCCGCTCTCTGTCCCCCAGCCCCGCTCTCTGTCCCTCAGCCCCGCTCTCTGTCCCTCAGCCCCGCTCTCTGTCCCTCAGCCCCGCTCTCTGTCCCCCAGCCCCGCTCTCTGTCCCTCAGCCCCGCTCTCTGTCCCTCAGCCCCGCTCTCTGTCCCTCAGCCCCGCTCTCTGTCCCCCAGCCCCGCTCTCTGTCCCTCAGCCCCGCTCTCTGTCCCTCAGCCCCGCTCTCTGTCCCTCAGCCCCGCTCTCTGTCCCCCAGCCCCGCTCTCTGTCCCTCAGCCCCGCTCTCTGTCCCTCAGCCCCGCTCTCTGTCCCTCAGCCCCGCTCTCTGTCCCCCAGCCCCGCTCTCTGTCCCTCAGCCCCGCTCTCTGTCCCTCAGCCCCGCTCTCTGTCCCTCAGCCCCGCTCTCTGTCCCCCAGCCCCGCTCTCTGTCCCTCAGCCCCGCTCTCTGTCCCTCAGCCCCGCTCTCTGTCCCTCAGCCCCGCTCTCTGTCCCCCAGCCCCGCTCTCTGTCCCTCAGCCCCGCTCTCTGTCCCTCAGCCCCGCTCTCTGTCCCTCAGCCCCGCTCTCTGTCCCCCAGCCCCGCTCTCTGTCCCTCAGCCCCGCTCTCTGTCCCTCAGCCCCGCTCTCTGTCCCTCAGCCCCGCTCTCTGTCCCCCAGCCCCGCTCTCTGTCCCTCAGCCCCGCTCTCTGTCCCTCAGCCCCGCTCTCTGTCCCTCAGCCCCGCTCTCTGTCCCCCAGCCCCGCTCTCTGTCCCTCAGCCCCGCTCTCTGTCCCTCAGCCCCGCTCTCTGTCCCTCAGCCCCGCTCTCTGTCCCCCAGCCCCGCTCTCTGTCCCTCAGCCCCGCTCTCTGTCCCTCAGCCCCGCTCTCTGTCCCTCAGCCCCGCTCTCTGTCCCCCAGCCCCGCTCTCTGTCCCTCAGCCCCGCTCTCTGTCCCTCAGCCCCGCTCTCTGTCCCTCAGCCCCGCTCTCTGTCCCCCAGCCCCGCTCTCTGTCCCTCAGCCCCGCTCTCTGTCCCTCAGCCCCGCTCTCTGTCCCTCAGCCCCGCTCTCTGTCCCCCAGCCCCGCTCTCTGTCCCTCAGCCCCGCTCTCTGTCCCTCAGGGGGGGGGGGGGGGGGGGGGGGGGGGGGGGGGGGGGGGGCCGCCCCCCTCCCCCCCCTGCGCCCCTCCCCCCCTCCCCAAAATAAAACCGTGAGAAAAAAAAAAAACTGCGGGGTCTCTGTGGGGGAGGGGCAAAATGGGGTGGGGGAGGGGTTTGAGGGAGCAGAAGGGGCGTGGCTTGTCTTTACTTAATTATCAAGGCGTGGTTTAGCCTTATAAGGAAATAGGGGCGTGGTTTAGCCTTATTTTCACACAGAGGGTGTGGTTTTTCCTTATATGGCGATTTGGGACGTGGTTTTAAATCAGTTTTACATAAAAATCCTCCGGTTTCTCCTTATATGGTAATCAGGGCGTGGTTTAGCCTCGTTTCCGATGAATGGGGCGTGGCCTTCCCTCATAAGGACACCATGGGCGTGGCTCAGCCTCGTTTACACGCAAGGGGCGTGGGTTTTTCCTTAGAAGGAAATCGGGGCGTGGTTTAGCCTCGTTCTCACCACAGGGGGCGTGGTTTCGCCTCATTTCTGGCAAAAGAGGGCGTGGCTTCGCCTCACGGCTCGTGCAGGGCGTGGCTTTGCCTCGTTCCCGCTTGAGTAGGCGTGGTTTCGCCTCGCGGTTCATTTCGGGGCGTGGTTTCGCCTCGTTCCCGCCGCAGGGGGCGTGGCCTCGCTCTGAGGGGAGCCTTTCCAGTTCCCGCCGCTCCGGAAGCGGAACCGCGGCCTCGCCCGGCCCGGCCCGGCCCGGCCCGGATCGGATCGGATCGGATCTCGGCCGGGGACCGCTGCCCCTCGGCCCGGATCTGTGCCGGGGATCGCTGCCCCTGAGCCCGGCCCGGCCCGGATCGGATCACTGTCGGGGATCTCTGCCACTCATTCCGGCCCCGCTCTCTCGATTTTGGGGCAAAAATGGGGATTTTGGGAAAAAAGGGGGATTTTGGGGGAAGAATGTGAATTTTAGAGAAAAAATGGGAATTTTGGGGGGGAAATGGGAAAAAAATTGGAAATTTTGGGGGAAAAATAGGAATTTTGGGGGAATTTGGGAAAAATGGGGAAAAAAGGCAATTTTGGGGGAAAATGGGAATTTTGGGGAAATTCGGGGAGAAAATGGGGAAAAAATGGGAATTTTGGGAGGAAAAGTGGAAATTTTGGGGGAAATTTGGGGAAAAATGGGAATTTTGGGGAAAAATGGGGAGAAAATGGGGGAAAAAAGGGGGAAAACAGGAATTTGGGGGGGGAAAGGGGGAAAAGGGAAAAATGGGAATTTTGGGGAAATTTGGGGGAGGAATGGGGAAAAAAGGGATTTTTTGGGGAAAACGGTGGTTTTGGGTGATCTGGGGTGATTGGGGCACGTTTTGGGCTGTTTGGGGTGATTTGGGGATGGTTTTGGCTCTTTTTGGGGTGATTGGGGCAGTTTTGGGGTAGTTTTGGCTGGTTTCGGGCTGATTTTGGGGTGATTTTTGCTGGTTTTGACATTATTTTTGGCTGGTTTTGGGGTGATTTTGGGTTGTTCTGGGGTGAATTTGGCTGTTTCTGGGGTGATTTTTACTGGTTTGGGGGTGATTTTGGCTGTTTTTGGGGTGATTTTGGCTGTTTTTGGGGTGATTTTGGGTTGTTTTGGGGTGATTTTTGGCTGTTTTGGGGTGATTTTGGGTTGTTTTGGGTTGATTTTGGGGTGATTTTGGCTGTTTCTGGGGTGATTTTGGCTGTTTCTGGGGTGATTTTGGGGTGATTTTGGCTGTTTCTGGGGTGATTTTTACTGGTTTTGGGTTGTTTTGGGGTGATTTTGGCTGCTTTGGGGGTGATTTTGGGTTGATTTTGGGGTGATTTTGGCTGTTTTGGGGTGATTTTGGCTGTTTTTGGGGTGATTTTTGGCTGTTTTGGGGTGATTTTGGGTTGTTTTGGGGTGATTTTGGGGGGATTTTTGGCTGTTTCTGGGGTGATTTTGGCTGTTTTGGGGTGATTTTGGGTTGTTTTGGGTTGATTTTGGGGTGATTTTGGCTGTTTTTGGGGTGATTTTGGCTGTTTCTGGGGTGATTTTGGGTTGTTTTGGGTTGATTTTGGGGTGATTTTGGCTGTTTTGGGTTGATTTTGGGGTGATTTTGGCTGTTTCTGGGTGATTTTGGCTGTTTTGGGTTGATTTTGGGGTGATTTTGGCTGTTTCTGGGTGATTTTGGCTGTTTTGGGCTGATTTTGGGTTGATTTTGGGGGTGATTTTGGCTGTTTTGGGGTGATTTTGGCTGTTTTGGGCTGATTTTCCTGTTTTTCCTGTTTCTGGCTGCTGCCCCGTTCCCACAGTGACCTGACC
>NW_024359833.1:1211364-1271631 GCF_014805655.1 Passer montanus | reverse complement strand
AATGGGCGAACTCAACAGAACTCGCTATGGATATGAAGTGGATGTTTCTCCCTGGCTGTTATCAGCAAGCAAAGTTGTCCCTGCAAAAGAGAGCTTTTAGTTCTTGAAAGCTCTGACATGGAAAAGTAGGAAAGCAACAGCAATGCCTCTGTTATTGCTGCTGCAGAGGTGGAAAACTAAACCTGGATCCCAGTGTCACCAGTGCAAGAAAAGGGCAGAGAATTTTGTGCAGAAGGAGCTTTGCATGCTGGAGAAAAACAAAATGACCAAGGCTTCCTCTCCTAGCAAACCAACAACGCAACAAACCAAGAAAGCACAAGATGTAAGTGTCAGCCACTTTGGACACTCCAGAGTTCAAAGCTCTTGGATGCAGTGAGTTCATGTTTGACAGGGAAACAGCCCTTGTGCTGAGCAATGTCATGTCGGCATTGATGGAAATCTGTCGGAAGGGACATGAGGGAGGAAACAGACACTCCAGAGTGCAAAGCTCTTGGAGGCAGTGAGTTCCTGTTTGACAGGGAAACAGCCCTTGTGCTGAGCACTGTCATGTCGGCATTGATGGAAGTCTGCCAGAAGATCCCTCATGTGGGAGCAAACAAACAAACAAACCCCTGGGTCCTCCAACAATGCCACATGTGCCCTTGGCCACACCACTGCAGAAGCCAAGAGACAGAGCTTGCCTGAGCCAAGCAGCCAGTTGCTGAAGTGGAGGAGGCACCAGTCCTTTGGTGCCAACACATGACAGGTCAAAGGCCAAGTTCTAGCTGTCACCACCTGCAGGAAATGGCTAGGTCCTGCCAGGACTCCAGCACTCAGCATCCTCAGCCAGCAACAGCAAGTGCTGGCTGTCGCAAATCTAACAGCTCTGTCTTGCACTAAAGACAACAGCAACCAAAACTGGAACTTACAGACTCAGCATAATCAGATTCTGGTGTGACCAGAGATGGACGCTTGCTTCCCTCAATTTGCTCCTCTTCAGCTTCTTCTCCAGGAGCAGAGGGAGCCAGGGGAGAGATGGCTGTTGGTTCAGTCTCCTGTGGCAAGAGAGAAGCATGAGGTACACGCCGTTACATATAATTCAGAACCTCATTTCTTTTCAGATGTACCACCACATCTCCTACGGAGAAACGATAAGGTTTCGTAGAGATGGAATTCTAAGTCACAGCGACCAAATGATAATGGGCCAATTCTACAGAACTCTCTATGGATATGAAGTCGATATTCCTCCCTGGCTGCTATCAGCAAGTACTGTTGTCTCTGCAAAAGAGAGCTTTTAGTTCTTGAATACTCTGACATGGAAAAGTAGGAAAGCGACAGCAATGCCTGTGCTATTGCTGCTGCAGAAGTGCAAAACTAAACCTGGATCCCAGTGTCACCAGTGCCAGAAAAGGGCAGGGAATGTTGTGCAGAAGGGCTAGCCTGAAACTTGCAACTCTGCCTTGCACTAAATACAGCAGCACCCAAAACTGGAACTTACAGACTCGGCATATTCAGGCTCTGGTGTGACCAGAGATGGACTCTTGCGGTCTAATCCCTCAATTTGCTCCTCTTCAGCTTCTTCTCCACGAGCAGAGGGTGCCAGGGGAGAGATGGCTGTTGGTTCAGTCTCCTGTGGCAAGAGAGAAACATGAGAGACAGGGTACAACCTAATCATTAAACCCTCATTTCTTTTCAGATGTACCACCACATCTTCTATGGAGAAACGATAAGATTTCATAGAAATGGAATTCTAAGTCACAGTGACCAAATGATAATTGGCCAATTCAACAGAACTCTGTATGGATATGAAGTCGATATTCCTCCCTGGCTGCTATCAGCAAGTACTGTTGTCTCTGTAAAGGAGAGCTTTTAGTTCTTGAAAGCTCTGACATGGAAAAGTAGGAAAGCGACAGCAATGCCTGTGCTATTGCTGCTGCAGAAGTGCAAAACTAAACCTGGATCCCAGTGTCACCAGTGCCAGAAAAGGGCAGGGGATGTTGTGCAGAAGGCGCATTGCTTACTGGAGAAGAAGAAAATGACCAGGCCGTCCTCTCCTAGGAAACCAACAAGGCAACAAACCATCAAAGCACCAGATGGAAGTGTCACCCATTTTGGACACTCCAGAGTGCAAAGCTCTTGGAGGCAGTGAGGGCACATTTGACAGAGAAACAGCCCTTGTGCTGAGCACTGGGAGAGATGGCTGTTGGTTCAGTCTCCTGTGGCAAGAGAGAAGCATGAGGAACATGCCGTTACATATAATTCGGAACCTCATTTCTTTTCAGATGTACCACCACATGTCCTACGGAGAAACGATAAGGTTTCGTAGAGATGGAATTCTAAGTCACAGCGACCAAATGATAATTGGCCAATTCAACAGAACTCTCTATGGATAGGAAGTCGATATTCCTTATAGTTCTTGAAAGTTCTGACATGGAAAAGTAGGAAAGCGACAGCAATGCCTGTGCTATTGCTGCTGCAGAAGTGCAAAACTAAACCTGGATCCCAGTGTCACCAGTGCCAGAAAAGGGTAGGGAATTTCGTACAGAAGGCGCATTGCTTGCTGGAGAAGAAGAAAATGACCAGGGCTTCCTCTCCTAGGAAACCAACAAGGCAACAAACTAACAAAGCACCAGATGGAAGTGTCACCCATTTTGGACACTCCAGAGTGCAAAGCTCTTGGAGGCAGTGAGGGCACGTTTGACAGGGAAACAGCTCTTGTGCTGAGCAGTGTCATGTTGGGATTGAGGGAAATCTGCCAGAAGGTCCCTCATACGGAAATAAACAGACAAAGCCCTGGGTCCTCCAGCACTGCCATGTGTGGCCTTGGCCATAGCACTGCAGAGGGCAACACACAGAGCTTGCCTGAGCAAGCTTGCCTGAGCATCCAGATGCTCAAGTGGAGGAGGCACCAGTCCTTTGGTGCAAGCACATGAGAGGCCAATTTATTGTTGTCACTACCGGCAAGAAATGGCTAGGTCCTGGCAGGACTCCAGCACATCCTCAGCCAGCAACAGCAGGTGCTGGCTGTCCCAAATCTTACAGCTCTGCCTTGCATGAAAGACAGCAGCACCCAAAACTGGAACTTACAGACTCGGCATATTCAGGCTCTGGTGTGACCAGAGATGGACGCTTGCTTTCATATCCCTCAATTTGCTCCTCTTCAGCTTCTTCTCCAGGAGCAGAGGGGGCCAGAGGAGAGATGGCTGTTGGTTCAGTCTCCTGTGGCAAGAGAGAAGCATGAGAGAAAGACTGTTACCTATCGTTTAGAACCTCATTTCTTTTCAGACGTACCACCACATCTTCTATGGAGAAACAATAAGGTTTTGTAGAGATGGAATTCTAAGTCACAGCGACCAAATGATAATGGGCCAATTCAACAGAACTCTCTATGGATATGAAGTTGATATTCCTCCCTGGCTGCTATCAGCAAGCACTGTTGTCTCTGTAAAAGAGGGCTTTTTGTCCTTGAAAGCTCTGACATGGAAAAGTAGGATAGTGACAGCATTGCCTTGGCTATTGCTGCTGCAGTGGTACCTTGCTCCCAGTGTCACCACTGCCAGAAAAGGGCAGGGGATGTTTTGCAGAAGGAGCTTTGCTTGTTGGGGAAGAAGAATATGACCATATTCCTCCCTGGCTGCTATCAGCAAGCACTGTTGTCTCTGTAAAAGAGGGCTTTTTGTCCTTGAAAGCTCTGACATGGAAAAGTAGGATAGTGACAGCATTGCCTTGGCTATTGCTGCTGCAGAGGTGGAAAACTAAACCTGGATCATGCTCTCACCAGTGCCAGAAAAGGGCAGGGTATGTTGTGCAGAAGGAGCTTAGCTTGTTGGAGGAGAAAATGACCAGGGCTTCCTCTCCTAGCAAACCAACAAAGCACAAGATGGAAGTGTCAGCCACTTTGGACGCTCCAGCGTCCAAAGCTCTTGGAGGCAGTGAGGGCATGTTTGACAGGGAAACAGGCCTTGTGCTGAGGACTGTCATGTCGGCATTGATGGAAGTCTGCCAGAAGGGCCCTCATGAGGGAGGAAACAAAAAGACAAAGCCCTGGGTCCTAGAGCACCGCAAGTGCTGGCTGGCCCAAATCTTGCAGCTCTGCCTTGCACTAAAGTGAGCATCACTCACAACTGGAACTTACAGGCTCGGCATATTCAGGGTCTGGTATGCCCAGCGATGGGATCTTGCGGTCCAATCCCTCAATTTGCTCCTCTTCAACTTCTTCTCCAGGAGCAGAGGGGGCCAGGGGAGAGATGGCTGTTGGTTCAGTCTCCTGTGGCAGGAGAGAAGCATGAGGGACATAGCACTCAGCATCCTCAGCCAGCCACAGCAAGTGCTGGCTGGCCCAAAACTTGCAGCTCTGACAGCACTAAAGACAGCAGCACTAAAGACAGCAGTAACCAAAACTGGAACTTACAGACTCGGCATATTCAGGCTCAGGTGTGACAAGAGATGGACTCTTGCGGTCATATCCCTCAATTTGTTCCTCTTCGGTTTCTTCTCCAGGAGTAGAGGGGGCCAGGGGAGAGATGGCTCTTCGTTCTGTCCTCTGTGGCAAGAGAGAATCATGAGGCACAGGCTGCTATTCATCTTTGAGAATCTTATTTCTTTTGAGATGTATGATCACCTATTTTCAGGTGAAATCAGGAATTTTGATAAGTAGTTGATTCTTTGTTGTATTGACTGAATTAGATTTTGCTAATTCAACTTGAATTGAAATTTCTCTGATTTAAATATCGCACCATTTCTATTATCAGGTAGCACTATTCTATTTTTGAAATGGAAATTTTAGTTCTTGAAAGCTGTGAAATGGAATAGCAGGAATTAGCCACTGATGGGTTTGTTTTCACTACTGGACTTGTCAAAATGCTGTTTTTTTTGTCCTACGTAGCTAGCCCTCCTCACTCTACTGCCACTGCCTTAACTCACTACTTTCTCTGCAATTGCCAAATACCAAGAACATGACAAATTTCTTTCTCACTCACCTCATGATCAGCATTTCTGAGTGCACGGATCAGATGACCTGTAGTGGGTAAGGGAAAATGAACCAGATGCCTTGAGAAAACTGCCTGGGCTGGTGAATCCCACAGAACACATCAACCCAAACAGAGAGTATTTTCCATTTCACAGCATCCCCCCAGGGAACACATTTCATTCACACAGCCACCAAGAGATCAGGACAATGTTCTTGCTTGTGCCTACACTTTGGCATTTTTTGCCAGTAAATGAATATAAACATGACCAAGAGTCTCCACCCCAGAACCAGGCCTTCTATCTCCTGCTCAGGAGCGGAATTTTCCCAGTTACAGCATCAGCTCACACACAGCTGGTGTGTGAGATGAGGCCACCATGGCTCACGACACTAACTCCATGCCAGCAGTGGCTCCATTATGCATTGTTCCCCTTTCAAAGCTTGACTGCCCACCAATGGTCAATACATAGTTTCTTTTTCAAGGGTGTCCTGGGTTGACTACATGATGCTTGTACCCCCAGTCATCTGTTCTGTTTATGCTGAATAATAAGTTTAGCACCTTTAAGACTTGTTCCAAGAGTGAAGGGGGAGAGAAGAAGCACGGAGTTTCTTTTCAGGAAGTGCACTCACTCCTCCACATTCCTGGTCCTGGACTGTGCTGTCTGTAGATGGACAGATGGCACGATAGAGCTCTCCTTTGCTTTTAGTTATTATTAGCTAGCTCAGGCAAAGAAGTTCCCTGGACTGTGGGCTTTTTTTCCCCCCTTTTCTTTGGATCTGTTTAAAACTGCTGCAGATGGAACATCAGAAGAGCAGTGGCAGCTGGCACAAGTCACCCACCAGGCCGGGCCTGGGCCACGGCATTTCCAGTGACTGCCAAAGAGATTGCACTTAGGGATACAAATCCAAGTGGCAGGAACTTGAATGCTCTCGAGTCATGACTGAAGGCCTGAATCCACACAGGACTTTGGGCTGCCCCATTCTTCCTTTGGTTTTGCCTGCAAATGCCATGCATTGCCCTTTCTGCCTCAACTGGAAGTGCCACAGATGTACCAAAATGGGCCAGTGGGTAATATTCCAAAGGCAGAGTGGTCTGGAGATGGTGAATAAAGAAGAGTCTCCCCCACTATCAAAAGAAGCCATAAATGACACTTTGCACCTTTAAGAGAACTGACATCTCAGAAGGAAATGCTGAGCTTGCTCACAGGGTGATAAAGAATAGAATCTTCCAGATGAGTTAAAGTTTCAAAAACTTTATTTATTTACAATCCGCTTATATAATCCTAAATCCTAAATAGGGTCATATTTATGGAAAAATGGGCAGGTACTGAACAAAGCAGCCTAACCTTCTGGAAATAAAAAACTGGGTCATTTTTGTAATAGAGCTACATTCGTTTTTGTGGATTAAAAGTTGATTGCTGATTGTAAGCAGAAAGAAGCAGAAAAATTCCTGACAGACAAAGGGGTATCAACCCAAATAGAATGACCCCTACCGCATCTACCAATTAGATTAAGAAAAAGATGCATGCTTGTCTCATGGACAAAATAGAGATACCAATCAAGAGATGCATGGACAAAGTGAAGCAACCTATCAAACAATGGGTGACTATGGAGAACAAAACAAGGACTCCATATAAACAATGTTTAGAAGCACAATTAAATGCTTTTCCTTGATTCACATTGAATTCTACAAAGTCCTGTGTCTTTTCTCCACATAATCCTATTCTAAATCCTGCTCTGCAGTCCTACTCTGAAACCACACTCTAAGATGGTTATGGAGTAAATCGTCCTGATGCGATTATAGCACTGTTAGCTTCTCCACCCTCCTCTTCATTGAGATGATGAGTGGTGCCAGGGTGGACACAGGCTCAGCTAATGTTACAAATGGATGCTGCTCAAAAAAAAATTAAAAATAAAAGAACAGTGAACCAAGATTTTCCAAGCTCACTGCTTCATAGACTCAATCAGGATTCCTCTAGTTTTCAGATACACCCAGAAAGGGGAGCAATGGGACCATCCGCTCCTCAATCATCATGTGCAGAACTTTGCCATCACAGGCAAACCTGGCCCAGAATCCCACTCATCCATTTATTCTGGTTGCTTCATCTTGCTGGGATTCTTGCCCTGCCAGTGCTCTAGAAATGCTGCTTTCTGTCCCTGGGGTTCCTTCTTTTCAGGAAACTCCAATGACTCACATAGGTCCCTGCCTCTGAAAGACAGGCACTGTGCTGATTTCCACAGGGAGACAGAGCAGTGTCTACCTTTCCATGCCCGGCCCCTCCTGTGCTGGATGGCACCTTCCTTCCCAGCAGGGACAGCCCAGTGGCACTGGCTGCTGCACTTCCCTCTCTGCCACACAACCTGGCAGTAACCCTGGGGCAGTTCCTGTCTGCTTGAGCGTGCCAGGCAGCAGATATTCAGGAATATTCAGCAGACCAGGAATTGTCCTTCAGAGCAGCTGTGAAAGAGGCTTCAGCAGGGTGGCACTCAGAGGCATCACCCCACCCCTCTCCTGCTCAGCAGAGGAAAGGCAGAATGGCAGAAAGCACCAGTTTGGTAACTGCAGAGGCTTTTGCTATTTCACTCACTTGCTTATCTAGAGCCTGAAGCAGGGGATTAATTTTCTCTTTGATGATTGTCTTTTCTTCCTCCATCCTCTTCTCCCTTGCCTTGATCCTAGCCTCAGTTTCCTGCAGCTCTGCCTGAGCTGTTTCTCAATGTTCTGTAAGGAACGAGAAAGTTTATTTTCTGTAAAGAACAAGAAAGTGGCTGCCACTCTTCCTTTCACCTGGTTTTGTTGATTGCATCCCTGCATAGGGAGATTCTTCTCCTCTTTGGTGCTTCCCATTTCTTCCTTGTTCTTCCTTTTCACTGCCATAATGAGCCTGGCATGGCATCTCTGATAAAGCAGTCTGCTCCTGCTTTTTCTCTAGCAGGACCTGCACAGAAAGCATGAGAAGATGGCTTTCGACTTGCCATACGGTATTTCTGAGCCAAGACTCAAAGGCTGATGGGATCACAGAAAAGCTCTATGCTGCTGCTCTCCTGGGTCATTCTCTGCCCGAGGGGAGGCACAGATTCCAAAGTGACCCTGGCACTACAATCAGGGGCCATCTGGCACTGAAGCTCCAACAGCCTGTCAGGCAGCTGACAGGGAAGGTGTGGCATTCCTCAAGGCTCTGGTGAGGGCCTCCCTCTGCTCCTGCCATGTCCTCTTTGTCTTTCAGTAGTGACTGACACCCAGCCCTGTCCCACAGCTCCATCCTGGCTCTGCAGGTGGCTTCCTGGCTGAGCTCAGCCCTTGGGAGAGACACTTCTGCAGTTCACGTTCTCCTCAGGCCTGCACCAGCATTCCTGCCTTTCTGACATCTATACCCTTGTTAGAAATCCTGGTCATTCAGAAAACAAGGATGCATGCAAAGATCCTCTGATGGACATCACAGAGCCTCTATGGCCACCTCAATATATGGAAGAGGACCAAGATGTTTCTTCTTTTTCTTTTGTCAACTGAGAATTCTGACCAGCAGTAACAGAGACTCTCATAAGGCCCCATTAACGAATGCACTTACACACCCCTGGGGATGCCAGTGAAGGAAACCATGTGTCATGTAATGCATGTACGAGCAAAGTCATGAAAACCTACAGCATGGGATAGTTTGTGAAGGAAACCGTGTGTCATGTAATGCATGTATGAGCAAAGTCATCAAATATCATCTACAGCATGGGATAGTTCCACCCCCAAAAATTTAAAGGATAAAAAGGAGGCTTCAGGTGAGAAAAGGCTGAAGGAGGAAAATATGAGGAGAAAAAACAACCATCTCTGGAGGGGGTAATGAATCTGCCTGCTCAAGATCAGTCAATGGAACTTGTCTCTACTCCTCTCCTGAAGGGATGCCTTTAGGTGAACTTTGCACCCCCAACTGCTTTGGAGCAGAGCGGAGCCTAGATTCAGACAAACAGATTGATAAATAGATAGAGAGACAGATCTCACTTTTATAATCTCTCTCTTACTATACTTTCTGTTGCTACACACATCAAAACTCAGTAGCCAGTGCCCTGATCAGCAGCAATCCTGAACTTGCTCTCCTGTTGCTTAAAAAACCCACACTCTTGGCAATCTGGAGCGTGTAGGTCCTTATGGAATGTGATCAGACCCAGAGCATTGCACTGGGAACTCACTCTTTGTGCATCTGTGCTCGGGCAAGTTCTTCCCTTGGACTGGACCACAGTGAATGTGCTAATGTGGCTGTAATCAGAAATGCAGCCCAGCCCCTCCCAGCTCCTCTGATCTCTGAGGACCAGCTGGAATGCAAAGGCATTGATTTCCTGCTCACTTCCCAAACACAACAAAACCTGATTGCCTAGGTTGCAAAAAGATACAGGAGGTGTTAACCTGAAAGCGATGTACAAGCTCTACTGGCTGGCCTGGCACCAGAACTACTCCTTTGTCGCCCTGATTTTTTAAGATTTTCTAAGCCTTCTGATGTTTGCATTCTTGAATCAAACTTTCTCACACACTTTCTGTAAACAACTTATTGTTTTGCATTCTTTTATGGAGGAGGAGAAACTTGATGGACTGTTGGTTTGTCCAGTGTCCCTGGAGAGGTGGCACTTTCACCCTCCAATCCTCTGTCACCTTTGGAAATCTATAAATGTAGGAGCCAGAAAGTAAACGCTCTTTTTTCCTGCCTGAGAGCAGCAGGGTGTCTGCGTCGTGTTGTCTTGTGTCCTACAGCGACATCTGGTGACCGCCGAAGTGTACTGCAGCCTAGGCTGGAGGCAGAGAGTTCGGGCTGTCGGGTGAGATCGTGCTGTGTGCCCCCTTCCCTGCTGGTCTGCTGTCCTGTGACAGCAGCACCCCTGTGGGTCTCATGAGTGAGTTTGAGGTTTTGGACATCTGGAGATGGTTCCTGGAGGGGAACGAGCTCTCCGTGTCCTGGAGTGATTTCAAAAGATTGTATTACTGGGCCAAACAGCAGGGGTTCTTTTCCGACCCTGGGGAGACGTTCTCTAGGGAGACGTGGTCTCTCGTGGGTCGCCGCCTCATGGCTGATGGTCGTTCTACCAGCGTGAGATTGATGCTGGTACAGTGGCGGAGGTTGTATGTGGCTGTGTGGGGGTCTGGATGTTGCAGCTCTCAGGATTCCCAGAGAGACCCGTCCGTCTCGGATGGGGACGAAGGGGAATCTGAGGTTCCGAGGGACGCAGAGGCTTCCCCCGCCTCCCAGGAAGGGGAGCTGGAGGACGGCTCCGCCTCCGAGGGTGATGGTTGGTCCTCGGGGGTGGATTGGGCTCCCAGCCCTCCGTTCCAGGGTGATCAGCCGGAGGGCGGAGGCCCGCGGGCTCCTGGGGGTGCCGGGGAGTCGGCTCGGCTCGGCGGCGGAGCGGAGGGGCAGCCGCCGTCCCCTTGTGCCTTCTCGGCGCTCGGGGGCGATGGGGGGCCCCTGGATCAGCGTCCGCTTGTGTTCGGGTCTGATTCGGTGACAATGTTCTGTTCGCATTGTGGTAAATCCACAACACATCCCCGGGAGGCGGCGGGAGCGGGCACCCCCGCTCCAGATTGTGGTCCGTCTCCCGGGGGGGCAGTTCCTCCTGTCTCTGTGGAAGCTGCCGGAGGCGGGGCGTTGCTCGGTGTTCCATCACGTTCCATCATGGTGGGCGGGCTGCCCGCCTCGCTTTGTTTAGCGGAGGCGGCTGCGGCGTCCCGTGATCTGGGGCGGGTGCTGATAGGGGCCGTGCCAGCCTCCCTTGTGCCGCCCCTCGCTGGCGTGGCTCCGCCGGCCACATCTCTCCCTGCGCCCCGTCCCTCCCCCGCGCAGGGAGGGGGTGGCTCCGCATCGGGTTCGCGGTCTGTGCTGCCGCCTGCGTCCACCGTATCGACTTCTGCCGGTGCCGAGGCGGACGGCGCTGCCGGGGGAGCAGCCGGCTCGGCCCCGCAGTCCCCGCCCTCCGCGGGAGCTGCGGCGCGCCAGGGCGCTGGGGTGTTCACCTTTAGCGCGACTGCTGACGCGGCCGCCGGGAGACCGGTGTTTTCCCGGGGCCGCAGATCCTCCCTGCCGCGTGTGTGGACTCTTCCCCCGTGCCAGGTGACCGTGCGTCCGAAGGACCCCAGGCGATTCTGGGGGGAAGTCGGAGCCAGGGCCGATGAGGTGCGCGAGCCTGTCCCCTCGCAGCGTCTGCGGGATCACGGAGGACGCTCCTCTGGCCCTGCTGGTGCTGTGGAGGGTGCAGGGTCGAGTGCTGTCGCACCACATCGCAGTCAGGCAGCTGCTGGTGTTCCCGTGGGGCCCACGGAACGGGACATGGCAGGTGCTGCAGCCTTGCCAGGAGGCCCCCAGGCTTTCCCTGAGGTCAGGGGTCTTGCTCATAACACTTACAAGCCTCTGTCCTTCAAGACAAAGACAAAACTCTATGAGACGGTTGCTCGACATGGTCTGGGCTCTACTGAAGTCATGCACATGCTCCGCATGATTTCTCCTGAGGTGCGCACACCTGCCGATGTCCGTGATGTGGCTCTTGCTCTTTTTGATCCTGTGCAGTTTGGCGTTTTTGAGACCAAGTGGGCTCGCTTGGCAGCCACCGCAGCGCAGCACAATGCTGCGCTGGGGCCGCAGGATCCCAGGAGGGTGGCTGGCGTTGACATGCTGATGGGCACAGGCAATTACACCGATCCTCAGGGACAAGCTGGCTTCCCTCCCTCCGTGCTTGAGCAGTGTCAGGCACTAGGCATGTCAGCAGTGGTTCAGACCATGGAAATGGCTGCTCCAAGCCAGCCATTTGCAACCATTGTCCAGAAGGCTGATGAGCCTTTCATGACATTTGTGGGGAGGCTGACTGCCTCAGTGGAGAGGCAACTGACAAATCCTCTGACACGGGAGGCTGTGATTGTGGACCTAGCGAGGAGCAATTGTAATGCAGACTGTAAGAGAATCATAGAGGCTCTTCCTGGTGAGCCTACTGTCTCGCAAATGGCAGAAGCCTGTTCGGTCATAGGCCCCCCTGTTCAGAAGATGGGCTGGGCTACTGCTGCACAGCCGGCCTGGGCAGCGCCACAGGGCTGGCAGGAGCAGCAGGGGAATGCTCAGGGTGGCAAGAAACCGGGGAAGAAAGCACAGAAGGCAAAGATTCCTATGTTTCTGTGTGGTCGGGGTGGAAGACCAAACCATATGATGAATGTCTGCACAGCAGCAACAGTTGTTTTAGAATCTTGTCAGGTACACAAGGTTCCCCTGGATGCCTTTGGTCCCTTGGGTGGGGGCATGAGTGCTCTCCTGATGGGGAGGTCCAGTGCCACCCTTCGGGGCATCGTTGTGCATCTGGGGCTCATTGATGCAGACTTCACAGGGCAGATTTGTGCCATGGTTTCCACACCCACCCCCCCTGTCACGATCCCGAAAGGGACGCGACTTGCTCAGCTTGTGCCCTTTAAGTCCTCTGTTTGCAGGGCAGCGGACCGGTCGCGTGGAGCTAGCGGTTTCGGATCCACTGGGCCGCCTCAACTGCACTGGACTGCTGTCCTGACCAAGGAACGTCCCGAGATGATGTGTGCCCTGTCCATCCCTGGTGTGACGCCGTCGGAGATTCGCCTTTGACGGGGGCCACTGCAATGAAGGGTGCAGAGTGTCCTACGCCTCCTATACAGTGGTTGGTGGACAAACCTGTTTGGGAAAACCAGGGCCTCTCCCTCAAGATAAATTGGTTGCCCTTTGAAATCTGGTGCAGGAGCATCTGGAGCCTTCTACCAGTCCCTGGAACACTCCTGTCTTTTGCATCAAGAAAAAATCTGGGAAATGGAGGTTGTTGCAAGACCTCTGAAAGGTCAATGCCGTGATGGAAGGCACGGGAACATTGTAGGCGGGCATGCCATCGCCTACCATGCTCCCTGCGGACTGGCCGGTCAGCAGGCCGTTTCGGCTTGCCAAGTTTATCACATTGATCCCTCCATTGATGTCACTGTGTTCATCACCGCTCCAGATTCGCATCCCACAGGCATCAGTGGCCAATGGAGTGACAAATGGTCTGATTCCTTGCACATCTTGGAATGGGTTTTCCTGCCCCATCAGCCGCAAAAGACAGCGACTCCATTGTCTGAGCTTTTTGCTCGCTTGATAATCAAATGCTGGCAATGGTGTAAGGAGGTCAGTAACCCTGCCTTGTTTCATTTGCTGAAGACCTTGTGGTGTGCCATTCAGGCTCGGGTTCATCCTTTCTGCGTTCTGCATGTGAGGAGTCACACCAATTTGCCAGGCTTTATAGTGGAAGGTAATGCGAGGGCTGATAAATTGGCTAACCCAGCATAGGTAGCACCTCAGCCTGATACACTCGCGCAGGCCAAGGCATCGCATGGGTTTTTCCACCAGAACGCACATACTTTGCAGAAGCAGTTTCAGCTGATGCCAACTGAGGCTTGTGACATTCTTGAGTCATGTGATGACTGCCATGCGCTGGCTCTGCCTTTACCGGCAGGGCTAAACCCCAGAGGCCTTATGGCCTTGGAGCTTTGGCAGACCGATGTCACCCAGATTGCCGAGTTTGGCCGGCTCAAGTATGTGCATGTCACGGTGGACACGTTCTCCTCTGCGATGTGGGCTTCTGCTCACACCGGAGAAAAGACCCGTGATGTCCTTGACCACTGGAGGCAGGCCTTTGCTGTTCTGGGCATACCTTCTGCTGTGAAGACCGACAATGGTCCTGCTTACGCATCGCAAAGGTGCGGCAGTTCCTGCAGCTGTGGGGTGTGTCACACAAGTTTGGTATCCCTCATTCTCCGACTGGCCAAGCTATTGTAGAACGCGCTCATGGTACTCTGAAGCGGGTTCTTCAAAAACAAAAACGGGGAATGCAGGGTGAAACCCCGCACAGTCGGTTGGCAAAGGCATTGTACACCATCAATCATCTTACGGCGCCGCAGCACTCAAATAACCCTGTTGTTTTGAATCACCATCTCTCGTTGCAGGCTGTGGACGAGGCACATCAGCCTCGGGCGAAGGTTCAGGTGCGGAATTTAGTCACCAAGCAGTTGGAAGGTCCCTATGACCTTACCGCTTTGGGGCGTGGGTATGCTTGTGTATCCACAGATACCGGGGTACGCTGAGTGCTTTCAAAGTGTGTTCGCCCTGACCCCAACCGCAGAGACAGAATCCGGCTGACAGGCAAAATAGAAGCCGTGACCAACCTGAAAGGCATTGAGTGATGATTCGGATGCAGATGACGCGAGTGATCACTCCGATGATTCCTCCATGGATGGGCGCTGAATCTTGTTCATGGTTCTTTTTCACATTGTTCATTTTTGCTTTCTTTTTAAACTGAGAAGGGTGAGATGTCGCCCTGATTTTTTAAGATTTTCTAAGCCTTCTGATGTTTGCATTCTTGAATCAAACTTTCTCACACACTTTCTGTAAGCAACGTATTGTTTTGCATTCTTTTATGGAGGAGGAGAAACTTGATGGACTGTTGGTTTGTGCAGTGTCCCTGGAGAGGTGGCACTTTCACCCTCCAATCCTCTGTCACCTTTGGAAATCTATAAATGTAGGAGTCAGAAAATAAATGCTCTTTTTTCCTGCCCTGATAGCAGCAGTGTGTCTGTGTCGTGTTGTCTTGTGTCCTATAGCAACAAATAGGCACATGCAGCCTCTGGTTTTTGCCTGCAAAGAATAGTTCAGAACTTTGCAGTTTGTTTCTTTTGCCGCACAAGACAAGAGTGGCTCCCCACAGCTTCATGGACAACACAATCATCTCCTTGCTTCTTATTAAAAGTCAAAAATCAGGCGGACTCAGAGCACCTGTCTGCTCTGCTACTGACTGCTCTGCCTGAAGAGGCAAAAAAGCAACTAAACAACAAGGGCACCAAAATCCCTGACTTCAAGCAGGAGCTTGCTTCTTGCCTTCTTAATCACCACCTTTATTTCTTTTTCTTCAGTTAAATCTGGTTCATAAGCCTCATGTTTCACTTTTTCTTCCATAGGTTTTCTTTCAGAACAGATCTATTTCTCCTTTATAGGGGATTCCCCCAACAATTTCTGTTAAAATTCCCTATATTTTCGAATAGCCAGTATGTTTTGTCGTCCTCCATGCAGCTTGTTCTGACAAAAAATTGATACAAGTAGGACTCGGGTTAGTGTGTGTTCTGAGGATGGCAGTCTGAGATTCTCCTGCATGTAAAGGGTAATAGCATTTTTAACACGGTATCGTCCCTCCTTTATCAACAATCATAAGCAGGAGGATATATATGAATGGGAGTCCGGTACAGGCCACTCTCCCCATCATGTTTCCCCTCAGCGGAGGATCAGCAACTCTTTGTGGCAAGAATGTAACCTGATCCAGTCTTGCCCCCTCCCCCTTTTTTCTCCTCTCCCTCATTTATCAAGTTGATATTCTTACCAGTTACTGTTGCAGGAGTTTACTTTCCCTTTTGTATCAACTTGTTTCTTCTGTCTTTTTAGGGCCAGATTGCTAGGTGCGAGGGAGAATGCTCTATCTTTTTCGTGGATCGTTGGATCTGCAACTAGAGATACCAGAGATTAACATATATTTTTACAGTTTACATTTTCCTCTCCTCTAGATATTAATTTCATTAAGAGAATGTTAACAACTTTCAATTAAACTTTTACATAACAATTCTATAACTTATAACTTATGTATCTTCCTGTGGTGTGTCTAATGTGTTCTTTGGTTTAGGTAAAGTTGGAGATACTTCCTTAGGTGCAGAAACCGGCCCTTTCAATCGGGTTGCATGTGTCCATCCTCACTCTTGTGTTTGTATGACAGTCTCTGTGGTTAATAAAACTTGAAATGGACCTTCCCATTTTGGGATTAATGGTTGTTCTTTCCAGGCCTTGATTAATACCCAGTCACCATGTTGAAATTTATGGATTTTGAAATCAATAGGAGTAGTTTGAGAAAGGTATCCCTTAATTCTTAATTATTCTAAAGTGCTGGTTATGGTCTTTATATATTTTCTCACTATCAATTCTCCTTCTTCATATGTTCCTGCATTTCCCAAAGTTGTTAAAAATGGTAAGCCAAACATCATCTCATATAGTGAAACTCATGTCTGCTCTTGGTCTAGTTCTTATTTTCATTAGTGCCAGGGGGAGACATTTCAGCCAATTCATTTTTGTTTCTCCTGTTAATTTTGTAAGAGTAATCTTAAGGGATTGATTCATTCTTTCCACCCTTCCAGGGCTTTGGGGCCTCCAGGGCATATGAAATTTCCAGGTGATGTTTAAGGCATTTACTAGTTGTTGTATTATTTTAGCTGTAAAATGGGGACACCTCTATCTGAATCAATGGTATTTATTATTCCGTATGGGGGTATGATTTTTTCTAATAGAATCTTGCTTACAGTCTCTCCAGTTTCTCTCGTTGTTGGGTACTCCTCTACCCAGTGGGTCAAATGATCTATTATTACCAATAAATACTTACACCTCTGTATTTGTGGTAGTTCCATAAAATCTATTTGTATACATTAGAATGGTCTTTTGGATAACTCTCTTTCCCCTTGAGGCAGTCTTCTCATTACTTTTCTACTTATTCTTTGACATATCATGCAATCTCTTGTTATTATTTTTGCAATTTCCCATACCCCAATACATACATAAGTTCTCATAAAATGGTCATGCAAGGCTTGGGTCCCCCAATGATTTGAGGCATGTAGGTCCTCTAATATTTTTCTAGTTAATGCCTTATTTAGTACTTGCCTACTGTCTGGCATCTCCCATTTTCCTTTCTCATTTCGGGTTGCACCATGTCTTTGTAGCTTCTCTTGCTCTTTTTCATCAAATATAGGGATCTTCTCCTTTTCTTTACCTTCCTCATTCCCATCTCCTATTTCATTTAACTTAAAGATCTTTTCTGAGTCCTCCAAAGTGGCTCTTTTTGCAGTAATGTGGGCCACATTATTCCCTTTTATTTCTTTAGTATCACCTTTTTGATGTCCTTTTAGATGTACGATGGCAATTTCCTTGGGTCCTTTTAAAGCTTCTAGCACTGCTCTTACAAGGCCCTCATGAATTAGGGTTTTTCCTTTTGAATTAATGAATCCTCTTTCTGCCCAGATTTTCCCAAAAGTGTGTACTACCCCATAAGCATATTTAGAGTCTGTATAGATAGTACCACTCTTTTATCGAGCCACCTAAATCCTTTTAATAATGCATAGATCTCACAGCACTGTGCAGACCAATTTATGGGAAGCTTTCCTTTTTCTACAGCTGTGATTGTACGACCATCTACTATAGCATATCCTGATGCTTGTTTCCCATCAATCACTCGAGATGAACTGTCTATAAAAAACACATCAAGTTCTGGCAAAGGTTGTTCTAATAAGTCTTCTCTGACTTTTATTTGCAAATCTATAGCTTCAAGGCAGTGATGTTCTAGTTCCTCTTTTGGTTCCCCATATAAACACGGTGCAGGGTTTTGTATTCTTGTTGTAGACAGTTCTATATTTTTCGCTATTGTTTAAAATTAGTTCATACTTTAAAAGTCCGCTATCTGAGATCCACTGGCATGCTCTTTTACTTAATATACTTTTCAAATCATGGGGTGTATACACTTTGATCTTGTTACCTAGGGTTAACTTGTAGCCTTCTTCAGTAAGAACTACGCTTGCAGGTACCGCTTGTAGAAATGTAGGCCAACCTCTGACAAGTAGATCAAGTAGTTTTGAAATATAGGCAATGGGTTTTGGCACTCCACACCA
Organism: Passer montanus; assembly: GCF_014805655.1. NCBI lineage: Eukaryota > Metazoa > Chordata > Aves > Passeriformes > Passeridae > Passer > Passer montanus. Next base: position 1,253,986 of record NW_024359833.1, on the reverse strand, counting down.
GTCTTGTACTATAACTCCATAAGCTATCCTGTCCTCAACATTCACAAACAATTCAAACTGTCTGTTTAAGTCTGGTAAACTTAGCACTGGAGCGTTTGCTAATTTCTCTTTTAATTATTCTAGTTTTCTATCTTCATCTTTATTCCAATTGATAGGCTCATCCTCGACCAATTTATTATACAGGAATTTGACCAGTTTTGTGTGACCGTCTATCCATAATTTGCAATATCCAATCAATCCAAGTAATTTTCTCACATCCGTTTTTGTTTTACGTGCTGGTAATGATAGTACCCCTTGAATTCAATCAGCGTCTAATTTCTTATATCCTTTTCCAATTATGTGTCCTAAATGTTTTACTTCAGATTCAACAAATTGTAATTTTCTTTTCAATACTTTTAACCCCTTTTTCCCCAGGAAGTTTAATAAGTTAACTGTTGTTTTCTGTACCTCTTTTTGTTCTCCAGAGATTAACAAATTATCTATATATTCTAGAACTTGGGAACTACCTTTGGGTTTAAATTGTCTCATTATCTCTTCTCGGGTTTGCCCAAATAAATTTGGTGACTCTGTAAATCCTTGTGGCAACCTTGTCCATTGTAGTTGTTGTTTTCTCCCAGTCTCGTCATCTTCCCACTCAAACACAAACCATTTACTACTTTCTTTCTCCAATGGGGACGACCAAAAAGCATCCTTTAGATCTATAATGCTAAACCATGCATGTCAGTGGTACCTTACTCAATAAATTGTATGGGTTAGCAACTGCTGGATATCGTGTAAGTGTCTGCTTATATATTTCCCATAGATCTTGAACTAAATATGTACCATCTGGTTTCTTAATGGGTAAAATTAAGGGGTAAAATAGGGTGTTGTGTGGAGACATGCACCGCTCTAATATCCCTTCCTTTATCAGATTTTTAATTACTGGTGTTAGTCCCTATTTTCCTTCTACTGAAATTGGATATTGTTTTACTCTTATCGGAGGAAGGTCTGGTTTCATTTTAATTTCTGTGGGTGTAACGTCCAACAATCCATGTCCTCCTTCCTCTGCCCACACCTTCGGATAGATTCCTTTTTCATCTTCCTCTCTCAAAACCATCATTATTGCCACCATATGTCTTCCTTCGAGTACCACTCCTATTTTTAGTTGCACTTGTAACTCTCGGCCTAGAAGATTAGAATCTAGTTCTGACATATATAATAAGTTGGTACAGCCTTCCCTGAAACTTCCTTTTATTGTTACACCCTCAATAATAGGTACTTCAAAGGGGTTGTTTTCAGCACCACTTACTTTGTATGTCTGATTACTCAGTTTACATCCCTTAGGAATTCTTACAACACTTGATTGGTCTGCTCCAGTATCTACTGAAAATTCAGCTTCTTCGCTCTGAGGGCCAATTTCCAAATTTACCAGGGGCTCTTTTGATGACCAAAGTCTCTCAGAGCATAGAGCCCCCGACACCCCTAATCATCCCCTTTTAATCTCCTTCCTAGGGTGTCCTGTTCTTGTGATATAGCTTCATCTAGCTTTCTCTTTTTACAGAAATTCCTTGTGTGTCCCTTCTCTCCGCAGTAAAAACATATAACCTCTGCCCAAGGTGGTCTCTCTTCTGTCCACAGTGTTCTGCTATCTTTAATATGTTTGCTTTTTCCAATTAATGGTCCTCTAAAGTCACATCCTCTAGACCCAATATACCTGTCTTTACCTTCTCCAGTTGGTTCATTATTTCCAAGTCCTTCACTTTCTCTTGCTACCGCCACCATGACTTTTGCCTTTGTTGTTTTTTCTCATCCCTCCTCAAATATACTTTTTGTTCCTCCCTGAATAATTCATTCATTCCTTTTTCCTGCCAATCACCCAACTTTTCTAATTTCCTCCTGATGTCAACCCATGCTTTTGTTACAAATTGTATTTTAACTGTCCTTCTGGACTGTCCGGATCCACACTTGAATATAATTGAAAGTTCCTTCTTAACCTTTCCAGCCAATTACTAGGTGACTCCTCTCGTTCTTGTTGGCTATCAAAAGCTAATTTTGCATTGTTTGTTCTGGGTACTGCCTCTCATTTCCCTCTTAAAGTTCTGTACTGCCTCATACTTGCCCTTCCTTCCTCCTGATTCGGGTTCCAGTTAGGTGTGTTAAGCGGCATTTTGTCTTTTCCCCTAGGACCACCTCAATTTTCCCTTTCCCAAATCTTCATCCCTGCTGCTCTAATCATTTGTATCTCCTCTAAGGAAAATAATATTTCTAGGATTGTGTTTAATTCTTCCCACATATAGATATTGGGTCCTAAGAATTGATCCAACTGCTGTGAGATGCCTATTGGATCTTCTAATAGGGGTTTAATATTATTTTAAAAATTCCTAACTTCAGATGCTGTTAATGGTGCATTTACAAATCCAATACCCCCTCTGGCTCCCCCCATAGGCCCCTCCCTCAGAGGGAATAACCTTCCAGCCTTTTCAAGATCTTCTTGTATTTTCTTTGCCAGGAACCTGGTGTTATAAGTGTGACCCTTTACATGTTCATTTAATTTATTTTCCTCTTTATTTTTGCAGCAGCAAACTGTCTTTTCTCCTTGGGCCCTTGTTGTTAAATATTCCTCTTGTATCTGATTTTTAGGATATTGGGGTATATGGAATACATAAAATGGAATATTTTCTATTGTTCCAAGACCAAAAGCAGAGGAAGAGGTATTTTGAGGTATGGGTTGAAATATGGGGGAAAAAATAAAGAGGGGGATTTTGAAAAGTTTTAGGAGCTATAATTGGGGTAGGGATACTTTGGACAGTGCTGGTGGCTGGCGTTAGGGTATTCATAGGACTAGAGGCGCGGTCGGGGGACTTTTGGTTCGCCCTCACCCCCAAACCTCACTCCCTAGATGTTCCAATTTCAACTGACAAAAAGAAAAATCCACCCTAAATTGGGTCCTAGTGACTGGAAGGGCCCTTCCGCAGCTGGCGGCCCACCTTCCCTCTGTGGGTCACCGCTCCTGCGAAGACTTTTCAGCTACCCCTACAACCCTGTTCAGCTGGGGTCCTAGCTCAGGATGAGCCTACTTCCCCCCTGTGACCCCTTTCCACTGGGATCCTAGTTCAGAGGGTCCCTACTTCCCTTTGGGTTGGGCACCCTCCCCTTCACCGGCCTCGAAAAAGGGGCACTCCCCCTCACGGTGGCCACCCTACCAAGTGGTCTCCGTGTGAGAGTATTTTCTCCCACCTCCAATATCCTAGTTCCCCAGGGGTTAGACTACCCTCGGAATATCCCTGAGGAACAGCCCTCCAGGTGGTTTGAGCTAGCAGTCAGAGCTTTACCCCTCAGTGGACAAGTCCACCCCCACTAATCCCCCCAGATACCCCTACAACCCGCTTCTGCTGGGATCCTCGCTCAGGGTACTGGGTATGTCCCCCTCTATGACCCCCTTCAACTGGGGTCCTAGTTTGAGGGGGAACAGCTCGGGCCAATGGCTGAAACCACCTCTGGGAGCCTCCAGTCATCGGAGGAACGGGAGCCTGAGTGGGCCAGGGCGGCTATGGGTAGGCACTCCCCGTCTCCCCTACTGCCGGGGGTCCGTAGGGGTACACACACTCTACAACACTTGCTTCCCTCCGTTCCCGGCCAGGCCCCCTCAGGGGAGTCCGGAACCATGGTACTAGGAGGTCTGCACTCACTTCGGGGGTCTGTACTCACAGGCCCCGTCTCAGTCACACACACGCACTTCGCACCCCCTATTACCTTAAACCCCACTCACGTTACTCAGAGGCAACATGAGCCCCGCTCCCTCTCGGAGGGCTTACCTTTTTGAGCTGTTTTGTTCCTTCCGGCCTCGGGAATAGGCGTGTTCCCTTCCGCGGTCCAATGTAGTCCGAAATCCGGCAGCCAAAAAGGTGGCTGGACGAGTCTCCCAGGTCCTGGCCTACCCCAGACTGTTTCAGGGGCATGGCCTATCCTGGACGAGGCCCCAGAAGATGTAATGAATGAACGAGGCCAGATTTTTAAGAAAAATGAAAAAGGCTCTCGTTTATTTAAAAATAAGCTGTAAGGAACGGAGGGTCCAAGATAAGCTTGAGCCCCCTCACAACAGCTCAAAGATACCAGTGTGTTATGAACACACTGGGTTCTCTCTCCTGCAAACCGATCCCACCGCCCACGGAACAGAAAGAGCCCCGCCCAACTGAAAACTCCCCTTTTTATAACACCCCTTAGGTCCAGGATTGGTGGGGTTTGGATCCGCGCACTGATTGGCAGAATCTCGGTGCTTTGATTGCCATTAGCGATGTTCATTCTGGGCAAATCATTTCTTCAGGGCGTTGAATGATTGTTGTCTTGGTCCAATCACCCTTTGTCTGTCCATTGCCTCCACCAAATCCAGGACAACTCCCTATTTTTGCCAAACCCAATTGAACCAAATTCATAACATCTATAATTTATAACCTTATTTGTATCCAGTGCTTATTTCTATTCAGCTCTATTTCTACAACCCGCTCTGCTAAGGACAAGTCAGAAACTTTGATAGCAATGGGATTCTAAGTCACTGCAACTAAATTAAAATGGGCCAATTCAACAGAAGTGCACATTTTTCTGAATTGCATATTCCACACTGGCTACTATCAAGGAGCAACATTCTCTCTGCAAATCGGGGCTTTTAGTTCTTTTAAAGACCTGATATGGAAAATTAGGAAATAGCCAGCGATGCCTTTGTTATTGCTGCTGCAGACATGGAAATGGATTTTCTCTCAGCCTACCCAGCTGGCCCTCTACACTCTACTGCCACAAGGCCAAGCTCACGGCTTGCTCCACGATTCTTAAACATGAGAAACATCAAATGTTCCTTTCTGACTCACCTCATGACCGGCATCGCTGAATACACAGATCAGCTGACCTGTAGTGGGCAAGGAAAATGAAAAAGGTGCTGTGAGAAAACTGCCTGGGCTGGTGAATCCCATAGAAGAGAACAAGTCAACCCAAACAGAGAGTATTTTTCTTTCGCAACATCCCTCCAGGAGACACAGTTCTTTCACACAGACAGCAAGAGATCAGGACAATATTCTTGGCTGTGCCTACACTTTGGCCTGTTTAACCAGCAAGTGAATAGAAACTTGATCAAGAAAATGGAAATCATTCTTTAACACTCAATACTTCTGTTCTCTGCAACAGATAAAGCATTTCCTACTTTTTCTTAATACCTGGGGGGCAATAGGAGACACAGAAACTCTCATCTGATATTCTGTGTACACAGCACGGAGGCAATCACTGTCTGAAATGAGTTTTTTCTCTGAATATTTATCAAATAAAACTGTTATTATGTAAAATGTGGAATGCTGCCTGTGTCACTGAGAGAAAGATCTGCACAGAGGCTTCAGCATCAGGACATAATTATTTCAGGAAGGGGGAAGAGGGTGTAGAGGTAAAGGGAAGAGGGCTGAAACTTGATCAGTTTCACCCAACAGCTACAGTACCAGATTTGACAGATTTCCAAACCTTGAGCTGTATGAGGTCTATCCAAGGCTTGGTGCTGTTTGTTTAATACTCAACATGATTAACTGTTAGATTTGAGGGCTACTAGGGGCTACCTTTTATTCTTGATTAAAAACAGCAGCGATGACCACGATAAAAATAATAATAAAAAAAATTCCGGAGACAAGGACAGCTACAAAAAAATGTGCAAGGAATTAAAAACATCAAATGCTACAGTGACACCAAGTGGCGAGACACCACCTTTCATGCTGCGTTTTCAAAGCTAAATTTCTCTCACTCCTCACATCTCTCTCATGGTCCATGTCAGTTGCAGTGTTAAAATCTATTTTCCTTATCAATATATTACTTTTTCTACAGAAAGCAAGAATAAAATTCCCCCCCAAGCCCACGAGTTTAAATAAATTCTGATGGAAGGAGAACAAAGGTTTATCACTTTATATTCTCAGTAGGTCCCATTGTTCCTGCTGTTCCTGTTGTATGTCTGACAGAGATTACACAATTCAACAAGAGTAAATTTGTCTCTAAAGTAACAATTTGAGACATTTCTCCTTCTGTTTATTCATCAAACAGTGTAGGGGCATGCATCAAAGAGAGAGAGAAAGAATAACAAAATTTCTTTGTAATTTGCCTTCAGATCTTGGTTATATTCATGTTATTAAGAGCTTTCCTTCACTGAGCCCTTTCTGGAACTGTCCCCCCATGCCCCCAAATTAACAATTTTAATCTATATTATAATAGAAAATGGTTTTTCCACCTGGAAATACTTAGTGCTTCTGTGTTCTTAGGTTTATTTTATTTCAGCCACCACTTCCCAGAGATTACATTTTTAATCTTATTTAGAAATGCTACTAATATAAAATCTGTACTGAAAAATAATGGTATTACAAGTTATTTGCTTGGTATTGTTATTACATAAACAACATTTAATTGTGTGATACTACTGTTTTTCCTAATATTAGTACCTCCACAGCTGTTTACTTAAATTCATGGTATAATCTGTTCTTTAGCTTGTATTGTAGTAGCTGTGGCTTGCAATGTATAGCTTAATTTAAAAAAAAAATTCTTTCTTACAGGCCTTAAAATACATTTATAACAAGACCTGAGTCACAAATTTTCACTGTTAAATGTACAATTACAATACACAGCTGATATTTCTCACATGCTAATGCAGAAAAGCAATTAAGACTCATTAATTTGTCTGTGGGAGGAGTTAAACACATACTTTATAAGTCTAGCTGTTCACCTAAAAAAAAAGTAAGTATTACTTGCACTGATTGTAAATACACCAACACATTAATCCATTTTAAAATGTAGAGATTTATGGAAGAATTGTTTTGGTTTTTCTCACCACAGTAGGAGGATGTGAACTGTGAGGCCATTGGCACCCCAAAGGCTCTGATTTATTAAATCATATTCTGGTGGGAATTTACAATTTACATGCAGGTAATGGTAGGAAGCCTTTATTTCTTCTGTTGATGTGGAAGATCATTCAGGGTAAAAATGGAGTATCAAATGTTTTTGATGCCAGAGGAGCTTTACCTCTGAGAAATGTCCAGCCAGCCACAAAGACTGCAGGGAAAAAAAAGTTGAAAAGTCCACAGCTCTTGTATTTGTTTTTCACTTTTAATATGAAAATTGAGTGGGGGAAAAGATGAATGGCAAAAAAAGAAGACCTTTAATGTAAGTCATTATTAATCTTCCCTTCTCTTGCCTGGGGAGCCATCCCATATTTCTTGTTGAAAGTAATAAGATGTCAGGCAGCAAGACAAAGGCCTGAGACTGGGCTTACAAGGCTTACCTAACAAATACACAGGAAAGAATCTAGAAAGAATCATTTTAGCATCCTGAATTATTGATGAAAGTCAAAGCAGCGGGAGGATTTATCTTCATATTTCCCCTCCTTTTCTCTCTCTCACAGTGCTGTGCACAAGCAGAGGTAGTGGTTTAAATGCTTGTTTTTCCTATGGCTTTAGTGCCTGTCCATGACAGGTGATGCAGTTAAAGGAGAGAGAGTGAGAAAGAAAAGGAGTGCCTTGGAAATAGTGCACTTTTAAACTGCTGAGATTGTAAAGCTGAAAGTGCAGAAATAGGAAAAAAATCTCACTTGGCAGGGGAAGAAAAGTTTTTGTGGATTGCATGAATTCAGATGAGCAACACTCAGATCAACACTCAACACTCTTTAAGATAAGAAATTCAATAATTTTTTTTTGGTAGAGTGTAGCGAATTAACAGCACAGATATTCAGGGTTGTGTATTTCTTCAAATGGTGAATCATTTATTTCTAAAAGTCCAGGTTTTGCAGCTGGTTTTGAAGAGCTGCATAGAGACTTCCAAGGAGAAAAATGTCACTGCTTTCATTCTGGGAAGGAGGGGAAAAACAATTCTGCTTGCCCATGCTCCTGAAGATCCCATCAGAAAACAGACATGTCCTAATTCACAAGCAGAAATGTCTTTTTCTTTTTTTTTTTTTTTCAGGCTAGCTATCTAGCTGCACTTCCCTATCTAAAGTGGAGAAAAAGGGGTCATTTCTGAGTTGGCTGTCACTGCTTCTGCTACATGACTGAATGTGAGTGTAACCATTTCTTATTAAATGGAATAAGGCTGACTTGCAAATAGGAGGGGGGAAAAAAGAAATCAAATGAAATCATTTAGGCTGCAAGCCCAATTTCTGCAGCTCTGTTTGAGTCATGCTGTAGCATATATAAGTAGCAGATGTGAAATGATTTCCAGACACAGAACTGTGGTTACTCACTTGGTGAGGAGTCCAGTTCCTGTCAAGTGCATCTGAATTCCAGGAGCTTGAGTTAATCTGGAACATCTGTTGCCTATGTACAGAAGATATGACAGGAATTCGTACCAAAAGTTGGAAATATATGCAGAGATATTTGTGGGTATGTAAACATAAAAATATGCATGGGCACGTCGCCTCACCAAGTCCCACAGAAAGCTTGCCATTCAAGAAATAATTTATTTTCTGGTTTGGAAATTAGTAATATTCCAGCACAGAGAATACTCCAGAGCAGATCTGATGGACATTTCACTGTTCTTTGAGAGGTTTTGGTTAAAGACAATATTAAAACCTCCAGAAATTAAGAAAAACCAATTAGCAGTCTCTCCTGACAGTGCACACTCTGTTTACATTTGCATCCATGTCTGTAGGCATGTAGGAAAAAATGTCACTGATTAGTTGGTTAAATAATGACACTTTAATTCCTCACTTAGGGAACTTTTGAAAAGGTTTCTTTGGTTATTCATTGAGTTTTAAGTCTGGTTTTGATATTTGCCTTGGGAAATGTCAAATGAACCATAAAAAAATCTGTAAAATTACAGGTTATTTTTCCATGAGATAAAGTGTGGTGTTCAGTATCCCAGGTGTTAGCATGGAATTAGGACATTTTGCTTTAAAATTCTAGTAAGAATACTTATAATCAATGAGGACAGTGCAGATACTAATTTTTGATACTGAAGCCCCTGCCTAGTTTATGAAAATCTCAATTTCACAGTTTCAAGCATTAACTTCAGAGTATTCTAACACATTACCACGGAGCATTCATGTCATGGGGAAGTCATAAACCCAACACTGAGCCTTTGAATTTTATTAGTGACCAGGCTGCACAGACCTCCAACACCTTGAGGAATAAACAGCTCCTCCTGACAAAGGGCAAGTGCTGTATTTTGTGAGCCTGGTGTGGAAATCCCTGGGAACTTCTGCAACAAATTTTTGCCTGCATTGCCAGAAACTCCACGACAACACAACTCACAAGCACCACTTTTAAGATCAAATAAAAACACCAGCAACATCCCAATGGTTGGCAGAGGGTGATATCAGGCTGCTGCAAGCAGCAGTGAGTGGCAGCAGGGTGGTGGCACTGAACAATTGAAAGAAAACCCAAAATCTGGCAGAAAATGTGATGGCAAGGCTGACTTTGGACATGGGCAGCCCACATGATTATAGTCTTTCCAGGGGTAGTGGACAAACCTGTGGGATTAATGTGTGGAGGGGAGCACGGCCCTTGTCTGAAATGGGTGCAGAAAACAGAAATGATGTGCACAGCTTGCAAAGATCCCTGCACTGAGGCGGTGTCATGTCAAATCATTCCATAAATCAAGGAACACCACAAAAAAGTGCAGGGTGAGAGAGTGGTGACTATGACCAGGGACAGTTATCAAGTTGTCTGGGAGGTGTAGTGGTGGATCCAGTGGGGAATGCAGAGCTCAGAACGACCCTTTTGCAGGTTCCAGATGCCCAGGCAGGTTTAGGTGCAGCAGCTTGCACCCACGTGAAGGTGTAAGATTTCAGTGAACCTTAACAGCCCCCAGAAGCAAGCAGAGGTTCAGTAAATGCATCTGATTCAGTGGAAGAAAGGCTTATTTTTATCAGCCTTACAGCCTTTTTGGCTTATTTTTATCAGCCAATACACAACTGAGGCTGTTTCTGCGGCAAATTAATCTGTGCAGTTATTGCATAGGAGGAGTTACCCACAAAAACAGATTATCATGAACACTTTTGATGAAATCTAAATTTTGATTAATGCCTATATTTTGATATACACCTAAATTAAGACCTTGTGTGGGACACCTCAGGCACATGCTGAGAAGAGTTTTGTGCAAAAATTGGAAAAGGTGAGTTTTGCCTTTAGAAATTTCTCTCAAACATCAAAAATCTGTTGTACAAACAGTTTGGTAATGTGACAAAAGTGAAAGTGTAAGGTATTTGCCATCGTGGATTTATATTTTAGACTGAGCAGCTAGCCTGGAAGACACAGAAAAAGGAGACAAAGAGTACACCTTTGCTAACAGAACTGCTGCTCAAACCCCATTCAGTAAAGAAAATATATTGCTAAAATACTTGTTAGACTGGCCTTTGTAATGTGAGGCAAAGGACCAAACCTTCTGCTTAGCAGAAGAGGGAGACAATGTCTCAGCTGAGGAAAAAGCATTAATATCTGCCTTTCACAAAATGATGGTGATGATGGCAAGATAAACATCTTCCAGAAAAATAAACGTGTATAAACAGTGATCTATATTTACAATATTCAAAAAAAATAGATTTTGAAGCCTTAACTGACTCCAAAAGGCATATGTCTGGAATCATTCATGCTGTAGTTAAGAAAGGCACAGATTTATTTTTTTTTACTGGAAAAAACACATCTTGCAAAAGTGATGTGAAAATTATTATTATCTTGCTGTTTGTATCATATTTTGGTGCAAATAATGTTCCTCCAAGGATATTGTTACTTCCCCTCTGCCTGAGTGTGTGACATTCCAGTCCCAGAGAAGAAAACAAAATGTGAGTCTGCTGGAAGCATTAAGGGGAAAATACATCCAGGCAGATCCAAGAGGGATATTAGAGAAGCCCTGCCACAAGGACCCCGTTGTAATCCCCCTCAGAGAGGATCCTGGGGGTGGCTGGATCCAACCTCAGCCTCAGACTTTGCCAGAAAAGGAACTTTGGAACTGATGGATTTAAAGATGGCAAATCACATGTATTCACATGAAACAAATTACTTATCATGACAAAATTATTAGACTAAAAATTTTAATCTGAATTGGTAACTGCACGGTATAAAAACTACAATTACTAGCAGTGGGTTGTGTTGTGTAGTGCACCAGGTCAAAGCAATTATATTAAAGCCATCACATTAAAGGTGCTATTTAAAAATGTTAAGTAGAGATTGATGTAATTTACCAGATCAACACTTATGGGGAAGTCTCTTTCTCTTGACCTCGAGGAGGATCCTTGGGGTGGTGTCCCCTTCCCAAGGGAGGAAACTCCACACACACACACCCCAAGGAGGAAAATGTCTGAAGAACCTGATAAATGAAAGTGAACTTGGACTTTCACGGTGTGAAGTGATACAACTGCAAGTCACATGTCTCCCAGTCAGCTTGGCACCTTATCTACCAAATCTTTGCCTCACTATCCAGGAGATAATTAAGGCTTGGTGAGCCAGAGTGGGTTTGGCACAGCTCAACACCAAAAGCAGCACACGGTGCCCACCACTGACAGCTTGGAGAACAGGGTGTTAGTTTGAGTTGTCTGGGCACATTTCAAGGGTGGGGAGTCCTGCTGCACTGGCACAGAGCCACACAGCCCTCCAGGCTGCATCCAGACCCCATGGATAGGGACACACACTGTCCAGGACTCAGCTGGCTGGATGCAGGCATGGCTCACCAGTGTGCCCACCAACCAACTTCTGCCAGCTCTTTTTGCCCCTTACCCCCACTTTTGCCCACTCTTTTTACTCCCTGGGTCATCTCCACCCTTGGCTGCTGCTGCTGGTGGGTTTCATGCTGGGCTGGGGCTGAACTGGGAAGGTCCTGGCAGGGCCACAGTGAGGTGGGTCAGTCCTCAGGAGCTTCTGGTTTGAGTTCTGGTTTGAGTTCCTGCCTGCCATCCTGCCCCTGGGCTCCTGGGGGCTGTGCTGCTGTGTGTGGAGGAGGATTTACAGCAACTTCTGTGAGCCACAGAAAAGTTTGATAAGAGGATCCATGTTTACTCCTGAAAGAATTTTCTATCAAGGTGGTGGACATAGAAACCAAGAAAGAAAGAAGGATAAAAAAGAGAAACCTGCAACTGCCTGTTCCAATGAGCACTTTGTTTGTCTCTCGTGACCAATGAGTAAAGTGTGAAGTTATGAGTTTTGTAAGAATGTCTAAAAAGCATGCATTCTGTAATAAAAAGCAGTTTGAAGCCTTCTGAAAAATGGAGCGTGTTGCTTTCTGTTGTGACCATCCCAACTACAACAGGTGGGTGGCCCTGGGATGACCCTGGGAGCAGCTGGGACATTTGGGGTGCCCCTCCTGCCCTTGTCACTCTGTGCTCCTCCTTGGGTTGTGTCACATAACTCAGCAGAAGGTTTTGCAGACAGTGGGAGGCCACCCTTAGGTTGCAAAATCTAGCTGGTGTCACCATTTCAAAGAGGTCCTGAGATGCCTTTCCCCCTCCCACCTCCTTTTTGTTTGTCTTGCTTCGTGGGCACCCGTGTCCCAAATCCACAGCAAATTTTAAAAGAGCAAGAGAGGTCAGCATGCAAAGAACAAAAGAGCTCATGGGAATAAGGTTTTTCACATTTATGAAGAGTATCCAGCTCCTAGAGAAAGAAAACAGCCTGACCACAGCACCTGCTGGTGGCATATTGGCACTGGCACAACCCTTTCAACACAGAGTTAGATTGTCTGGGAAGCAATCAGCAGTCTTCATGTTATAAGAAAATGCAATTTATAAATAAGTTGTCGCAAAAAAAAATTATAAAATCTCAGTTAAGAGTGAAATCCTGACACTCAACCAGTTAATCTGCAATGATAATTCAAATTTTGGCAGGACTCCACCCTTACCAGCAAGCCTGCTGAAGCTGCATGACAACCAGGGTGTGACACTGGGCCTGAAAAAGGACTTTTGTGTGAAAATTCAATATATTTATGGCTCCTCTCACATATGTCAGTGTATATTTCAATACATGCCTGTCTTTCAGCCTGTGAATCACTCCCACAGAGTGAGTTTATTTCAAATGTGACAAACAATAATCAAACGGGAAAAACAATGCTCCTCCTCAGTTCAGGGTTTCAAGAGAAATATATTATAATATATTTATAAAAGCAAGTGAAAATAAATAGTTCTCTGAACTCCAGCTTCAGACCCTCCATTTTCCTTTGATAATGATGATTTCACAAGATTATTCCAGTCTTAGAAAAAAAAAAAAACAGACCATATTGCTTTGGTTTTTTCCTCCCTCCTGGAGTTATAACACATCTGAACTTCTGTTTTAAAAACTCAGTATTAGCATGAGACTGCTTCACAGGCTTCTTAGCAGAAAATATGTAGAGGAAATATTTGTTCATCTCTTCTGATCATCCTGTTTTTCATAGGTACTCTATCAGGTCTGAACAGCAGGAAGGAGTGATAATAAAGGTAAAAATATCTTTCTTAAAGAAAACCTTTTCAATCTTTACAACCTGTGTGGGAAAAGAAGCAAAACAGCAATTTACCAAGGTGGAAAATACTGGATTTGCCACCTCAAGACAGACAGGCTTCAACAGGGTGGAAACCAGGACAATAATTCCTGATTGCTTCGTTGCACAACTGAGGACATCATCCTTAGGCTGTTCAGCTATTTAGCTTCTAATTAATCTCAGAGAGATGGATATCTGCCTAACGATCTGCTGGGGTATGGGCAGGACAGGGGGAATACCAAAATTGCTTTAATATCTTCTTGGCAGAGCCTTGAACTCATTTCTTTATTAAAAAAAGCACATTCAAAAAAAGGAAAATGTCAGTTTTTAGGCCTGCAGAATGTACCCTTAATGTAAAACAAAGAGGAGAATGAGGCACTTGCAGTTAGGAAAGTATTGACTTGTTGGCCTGTAGAGACAAAAGTTTAGGGTCCTGTGCTTAGGATGCCTTGCAGGGTTTTCACGAGCAGTCGTGGCACACCCTGCACTTCCTGTAGAACTGAAAATCTGTGTACAGGTGGTAAATTCTCTGCACCTACTGAAAGGGTGAAGAAAAGACTTGCACAGTTTGTCTTAAAAATCTTAATCCCTTTTACATGCACTCACACAAATCTTCCTGCTTATTTCTCAAAAAATATTGTTCCTTTTAGGTATTATGGTCTGGGAAACACCACCCTTCCTAACTTCTTCATAATGACCAGAGAGGTGGTCAATACATATTTTTAATGCTGAATGGCATCTTAATTTACCCAGGAAAGGGCACAGCCCCATAACAACACCGAGTGCTGTTGGTTGCTGATGCTGTTTAATTCACAGGAGGTGCTCAGCAGCTGCTGGGACTGAGTCTGAAGGAATTAGGGCTCCTTGCTGCAGTTTGTCCTAATTATGGGATATTTTCGGGGGAGAAGGTTAGCACTGGCAGGCAGATGTTTGATAAGGATATAATCTAAGCAGACATTTCTTCTCCCAAAGGCACAAGCAAACTCCACAAGTCAAAATTTAAGTTACATGGCATCATTAGAGCTGAGAGGAATCCTTTCTTCTCACGTCACCTCCCTTGTACCATACAGGCAAACTCCTACCTCAAAACTGGGCTAATTGAGAAAGAATGACTTGAAGAGAAGCTATCCCCACTTCTCCTTGCCAGTCTGTCATTTTTTAAGCCTGTAATTTTTTATGCTAAATTTGCTGTCCTGTCTGTCCTGCCGAGTTTTTAGAAGCTTTAAATAATAAAATGAAATAACCAAGCCAGAGAGAATGGGCAGAATATGAAGCCTCTGCAGAATATTACTTTTATTATGTGTATTTTTTTTAGTTCTGATGATCTGCAAGACATTCCTGCCTGGCTTAACCTCTCTGGCATGGTGACAAGGACAGGCTGTGACCACACGTGTCCACCATGCCATGAGGAGCACATGATGTGCTGGGCCCCAGGCAGCTCAGGACAGGCATCAGCCCCTAACACCTGCAGAAAAAAATTGAATTTTTCCCCCCCTATGCCTTGTTTCTAGTGCAGGCCCCTAAAAAAAGCCACTCTAAAGAATTACTTTAATGGTTTTGGTCTCAGCCTTTGGATGTTACGAGTGAAGCTCACATAAACCCCGGTGAAGAAGTGATTTTTCTGCACAATGTCCAGCTATTCATTTCCTTGCAAAATATGATAAAATATTAGGGGGAACAACAAAAATATCACGACAGAAGATGCCAGTGGGTTGCAGGGATGGCTGTTTCCTTGGGAAACAGCCTGGAGCTGGCTCTGGTGTGCTCAGCCTGGGGTTACAGGTGCAGCCACTCCAGGCAGGAATCAGGAGTGGGATCACCTAAATATCACCTAATAAAAAGTACAATTTTTAATTTTTTTCTAAATTTTTATTTTTTAAATCATAGGTAAGAGAAGGATAAAAATGCTTGGTGCAAAAGAAACAGGGAAAACCAAATTCTAGTCCCAGTGATTTCACCAGGGCTGGAATTTCCCATCCCTGCTGTTCCTTGTTTCCTAAGGATGCCTGGATCCTTTTTCCTCTTCCTGATAGAGAAAAGGAGCCAGACACTGGAAGGCCATTCCAACAAAATTGCTAATTATAAATTTTTAGTCCTCAATCAAATTTTGACCTTTACTAGAATCTTACATATAATTAATTGGAAAGTGTCAAAGCAGTACTCCATAAAAATCAAGGCAGTACTCCGTGAAAAAAAGGTGAAGAATGACATTTCTTATGAATGGGGAGGAGGAAAGAAAACAAAATGTATTGTTCCATTTCAGCTGATTCACAGGCTACACACAGGGTGAAAATTGAAACTGAGCTGTTGAAAAAAGGAAGGAAAGGGGGGGCTGAAGAGAAGGAAAGCAGACTTGTACCAAAAAATATGTTTCCTCCCCACCTTAAATATCAATTTTTTCTTTTCCCAGCGTAGCATTCTTTAATAATGCTCTTCCCCATGAGTCATGATACTCAGTTTTGCCTTTTCAGGCATTCTTCTTATTCATTATTACACTTTGACATTTATTTTGCCCTGTCAGTCCTATGAAAGAGCACATGCTCGAAAAGTAACAGGAAAGCCAGGCATATTTTCTAACTAAAATCAGCCTACATATGTGCAGGTGTGCACACACACAGAGGACAGGAATGCCTGTCCCACAGCTTTCCCTGGACTGGGTGATCCTGGTCCAGCATCTGAGCTGTTCTTTTCCATTATGTTGTGCACCAGAAATTATCCCCTGTCCCCTGCCAGAGTCATCCAGCTGAAAAATCACTTTTACATATGTTGCTCCCACTTCAAATGTGCAGGCAATTCCTTCTGCTGTGGTCCCATAAATCCAGACTCTAGATTATTTTTCTGCTGCTTTTTTTCTTTTTCCTTTTTTCTCCAGTGCAAGCCTACTGAGAGTACAACACAGATTTCAACCCCTATGTGTGGGTGCACTTCACTCATGGCAATATAAGAGAAAAAAAGTTGACTCTCTTTCCTTTGAAACATGGAATTTTTTAATGGAGTTTTGCAAAGAGGTGACAGGAGGCTCTGCCTGCTTGGAATCAGTCAATGGACTGTCTCTCTCCTCTTCTCCTGAAGGTGATGCCTAAATATTTTTGCTTTTTAATGTATTTTGGATATATTTGTAACTTTTAGAACTTCAATTTGTGGTTATGTAGCTCCTGGTATTTTTTTCTATGCTTCCTCTTAGATTTTAACTTTCTAACATGTTCCTGAAGTACTGTTTAGCCTTATTTTTGAGTAGAGCACCTGCAAGGAGACATAATAAGAAGTGGGGCAAAGAAGCTCTGGACCAACTCCAATGGGGCAGTATTTTTGGGAAAAATTACCTAGCCAACTGCTCTTCTAATTGGACAATATATGTTAGAGATGATAATTTGTTACACTTACAAAAATTGTAGAAATCTTACCATTTTAATGAAATGGTAGGATGAAGAATGTTGAAATTTAAAAATTTCTAATTCTATTTAAAATTTCTAATTAAAACTTCTAATAAAATTTATATTTAAAATTTCTAATTTCTATTGTAAAATGCTTTGCATTTTAATGCTGCTCAGTAAATGTTATTTTTCTTTTGATACCAGGCAACAAAAGGACACTTTTAGGTGAGCTTGGCACGTCCAGCTGCCTTGGAGCACGCTCAGGAATATCCATTTATGCTATTCTATGATATTTCTGTCTGTCTACATGTCATAAATAAATCCCTGTTACTATATTTTCTATCATGATGCATATCAACACTCTGTACTAAGTGCATTTATGCTGTAGCTGCTTTCCTGTCACCTCAGTAACCTGCACTGTTTGTGGATCTGGATCATGCAAACACTGATTGAACTCAGCCAGATCTATAGGATTGAATTGGTAAACCACTATAAATTCACTATATTTGTCAATTTCTGCCTGTGAAAGCTCTCAGTGGATATGACCAGACTCTGTGTCAAGATTTTTATAATCAGAAATTAAGCCCAGTCATACCCAGCCCCTCTGATCCCTGAGGACCAGCTGGAAAGCAAAGAGGAATTATTTTCTGCCAAATTTCTGTGCCCTTGACACCACAGCTGGTTAGAATACTTGAAGGTGTAAGGTATTTTTACCATTTGTGACTTTTTTTCAGATAGGAAGGCATTGAAAAGAAACACGCAGCAGAATCACTTTGTGTTCTGTGTGAATGTCCAAAGGTTTTCTTCATCTTTTCCTCCCTGTTCCATGCCCACAGAAGTTAAAATACCTAATAATAAATTCTGTACCTTCTGCCAAAGGGATTATATGCTATATATGAACTAAAGAAGGAAAAAAAAAACCACTTCCCTTCAAAATACAAGAGTTGGTTCTTCCCCAAAGGAGAATCTTCTGTCTCTTTAACTATGCACAAACATCCTTTTGGATTTTTGGTGTCAGTGCTTCTTATAACCAATCACAAACTCCAGTTCACACTCTGAGTTGTCATACACAGCAGATAGAGCAAAATTTTGTGCTGCTTAAACATGTTTTCTTGTTTCTTTTCCTCCCTTCATTTTTAAGACCTCTGGAGTGGCCTGGAAAGGAGTGCTCTCCTCTCTCAGGCTTTTGCCACTGTTTTTTCTTGTAAAAGAAAGAAGAAACTTTAGGGTAGAGAAGCAGCTGAAGGTTAGGTGAGGATTTATTTCTAAGTCAGCACCCCACCTAGGAGGACAGTGAAATATGTGATGAGGTGTTGAGTTGAAAATCGTCTCACATGCAGTTTTTCAGGCCTTGGAAAATGTTAGTTCACACTCAAAGAAAATTCCTAGAGATTCTTCTCCAGGCCACAGTGATATTGAAGAAGATAATAATTTGATTTAAAGCCAGCACTTCCTTCAAAATTCTTTCAAGTCAATTGGAAAATCTTCCCTGACCACAGGATAAAGTGGTTGAATGGATACTGATTTTCACCAAATTGCTGTAGAATTTGATTTTATAAGGAGGCATATTTGGGAACTAATAAACTTTTTTTTTCCAATTACTGTGTGCATGTGCTGGTTTTAAATGACTGAAGAAATTTCAGTGGGGATGAAAAGAAGGAGAAAAATGCAGATTCTCATTCAATAAAATTCAAACTTTTCTTCAACTAGCGTAATGCAGTAGCAGATTAATTATTTAAATTGAAGGTTTATGGTAAATAAACCTCTCACATGAAGGGATGATTATTTAAGAAATAGATGGCCATAAGTCTTGTTTGTTACCTTAAGCATCTGATTTCAGTACTTTGTAGAAAACAAGTGTCTTCACAGTTGCGAAAAGTTGTCCACAAAGAGTCCAGGCTTGATATCAAAAAAATACGATTTAATCCATTTACAGAGAAAATCAACCCCGTGTTTGGATGTGGCTACTAAAAGTAATTTATTTTTCATTTTGGGAAATCAAATGTTGTGCTGTTTCAGCACACCGGTGCCATAAATAACTTTTAGGAACAAATCTCGCCCAATTTTTATGTGGTTTTGTAATCCACACATTCGGGGATTTAAAGCCAGAGAGAGCATTAACTCATCCAGAATAAAGCCCAGGGAATTCTGTGCAGCTCCCCTTACACAGAGTCCAACAGCACAAGCTGTGTCCTTAAGCCTTCCTCTGGGACAGCATCCTGACTTTCCAGGAGATGGAGAACATCCCCCTTTCATCATCTGCTCACCCCCTGGTTAATCCTCTGCTTATTTTTAATTTTAATGTGCGTGTGTGCCTTAAATTGGCAGCTCTCGACTTTCATCCTCTGGAAGGAAATACATCCCCCAAAATCCATGTGGTTTTAGAAGGAGGTGGCCATTCTCAGTAAATCACAGCTCAAAAAAAAACAGGAAGGTTTTTAATGAGTGGTAAAGGGTTTGTTCATTTGTCTCTGCATTACTTTATGTGGATGATTCTTTGCCTAAAATCATGGTCAGGTCCAAACATTGTATTTTCTAACTCTAGGGTGCAGAGTGCTGGGAAAGAGCTTTGATTCCCCCCTATTTTTGCTGTATTATTTACTGCAAGGTTGTGTACTGGAGCAAAGGGGTCTTTGCTTCACAAGGTGTTTCATGTGGACAAAAATTTCATGATTAAAAATTAGTAGCAAGAAAACACGAACTTGAATTTCCTACTGAACAGAAGGGAAAACATATGAAAAATTAAAAAAAAAAAAAAAAAACAAAAAAACCCCCCCAAACAACCCCAAAAAACCCCAAAAAACACCAAACCAAACCAAAATCCCAAAACCCCAAACAAACAAAACCAAAACCAAAACAAAAAAAACCCCAAAAACTAAATGAACAACAACAACAACAAAAACCCAAAAAAACCAAACCAAACCAAAATCCCAAAACCCCAAACAAACAAAACCAAAACCCAAACCACAACAACAAACCCCCAAAAACTAAATGAACAACAACAACAACAAAAACCCAAAAAAACCAAACCAAACCAAAATCCCAAAGCCTCAAACAAACAAAACTAAAACCAAAACCAAAACCACAACAACAAATCCCCAAAAACTAAACCAAAAAACCAAAACCAAACAAAACAAAAACCACAACAATCCCAAACCAAACCCAACCCCCCTAAAAAACCCCTACGATTTTGTCCACGAGGGTCAAAGTAAAACTCTCAAAATTAATTTTCTTCGTTGAATCACTAGTTTTCCTTGCAAATAATTACTTGTCAGGGAAGGACCCCTGTGA
Source organism: Passer montanus (assembly GCF_014805655.1). NCBI lineage: Eukaryota > Metazoa > Chordata > Aves > Passeriformes > Passeridae > Passer > Passer montanus. Next base: position 1,233,893 of record NW_024359833.1, on the reverse strand, counting down.
GTACAGGGTGGAGGAAAGTAAAGAAGCAAACCCAGCACGAGCAGTCAGGTTTTTTTTTGGTGCAGGGATTTGTGATCCCACTAGGGAGAGCTCATGCACTGTGCTTTTTTCTCACAGCACACAACTGTTGCAGCACGGTCCTGTCTTTCCCCTTCCTCCCACCACCCCTCGGAATTATAAGGCCTGAAACGTGTGCATATAATGTTTTTAAAAATGCAGAATGCAGCAGGAAAGAGTTGGCGGGGTTTTGCCCACACTTTTCTGTTCATAATCAGGTTTTTTCACTTATTTTCTGAGGTGTAACATTGTATTAAAGAAATAAAAAACTGAAACAGAAGACTGAGTCTGGTGCATTTATATTTATATTTATATTTATATTTATATCTATATTTATATTTATATTTATATCTATATCTATATTTATATTTATATCTATATCTATATCTATATCTATATCTATATCTATAGTTAGTAGTTATACTTATAGTTAGTTATAGTTATACTTATATTTACTTATACTTATATTATATATATTATAGTTATATTATATATATTTATAGTTTTTTATAGTTATAGTTATATTATTTATATTGTAGTTATTTATAGTTATATTTTTTGCATTTATTTTTTTCCCCCCCGTAGGTCATGAAGTACATCCCCACTCACCCCTGATCCTTACTAATATTGGGGGGAAAAAGAAATCTTCCTGCATCTTGGTTTCTCATGTATAAAATTGGGATAATGACACTTTTTTGCACATGCCTTCACTATTTGTCTGGCACAGCCTTCAAAGCAGGGGCCAGATGTGCCCTCACTTTCAATTGCAGCCCCTTGTTTTTACTGTGTCCTCAACAAGACATTACCTGAAGCATATCCCCAGCACAAAAAGGAAATAAAAAACTATAGTTTGGGGAAGATATTTGTATTTTATAGGTAATGAGGGGAGAGAAGGGGGTCATTTTCTAAGCTTGGAAAGTGGTTTTTCATTGAAGTACACTTTCCAGCTGGGAGTTGATGCAGATGGTTCTAACACAAGTGCTTCCACAGCAAACTGCTACTCCCTGAATGGCTGCAGGGATCCTAAAATCCGCCAGAGGCTGCTGTGACCAAATTACAAAGAAAAATCCACCACACAAATCCATTGCAGGACAAGCAGGTCTTCCCCCTTCCCACACAGATTCCTATCTCTCCTTCCTTCTCCTGCTTCAGGGGCCAGAGTCAGCAACTCCTCACTGAAAGAAGCTAAAAAAACATGAGAAATCCCTGCAACTATGAATCAAATAGCAAATTAAGTGGTGCTTTCAGTGAATTAAAAAGGAAAAGAAGCAGCGTGGTGCACCTAAAGAGATTGTCCTTCTGTCAAAGTGGAGTATTATGTATTTGGGATATGACACACTCCTCCTCATTTCTTGATGTGGAAAATATGGGGCCTTCCAGTGCCTTTTCTGACACTTCATCGTGGCTTCCTAACATCCAACCTAGAGGCACTATTATAATTCCACTGGATAATAAAGCCTTGGTTAAACCATCTGCCATCAGTTATTGCCAGCACCTAATAAATGGCTCCAGGTCCTTCATCTTGTTTACCAAATGTCTTTTATAATTTATTTTTCCTTCCAAGGACAGGCATTTCTGCATCAGATAAGGGTGACAGCTCACCTCAGCACAATTAGCCAGAAGAATTATTGCTGAGTGTTACAGGTGCTGCTCTACACTTGTGCTTCCTTTGCTGCCTTTCCTTATCACACTTTTTCTGGTCTTGAGATCTGTGCTTCAAGTGCAGAAGGAGAGGGAACAGGATGAGAAACATCTTTTTTTAAATAATTAATAAAAATTGGCTTATTTTCACATAAACATATGGTGTCCACCATCTAAAATATAATGCATCTCCTCGAAAGAAAAAGCAAACAGAGAAAACAAATTCCCAAAAGTTTACAGGCAGAAGCAAAGCATTCTGTAGGTATCCAGTAAAAAGAAGAAATAGGTAGGAAGGGAAAACAGGCAGGACTGAAGAGTTTGCATATGTTGTTTTATTGTGTTTGGGAGGTATTTCTGTTAAAAATAAAAGGAAGGGGCATTCCTCAAAGTCGAAAAGTGGTCATGGCTTGCAGTAGTAATGGAACACAGAAGTCTGGCTCACACATCCAAGACTATAAGTGAACCTGTTCCCATCAGTTCTCGGGGAAAACTTCCACCTTGTGTTCAAAAAAGTGCAGCCAAGAGGGAGAAAGCCTTTCCCTGCAGGTCTGCTATTAGTGGGAGGAAAAGACTGCTTAAAAATTCAGCTTTACCAGTGGATGGAGACATGGAAGTCTACTTTAGGGTGATCCACACGTCTGAAAAGATTATATATTTTAAAATGTCTGATGTGGCCTGAGAGGGGAGTTCCCATAACCCTGTGAAAGCTGTTCTGGGTAGCAGAGTGGCTGAGGAGGAGGAGGAGCAGTCTGGGGAGGGCACAGAGGGGATGTGGCTCACACCACGGGGGCAACACTGCCTTGACCTTTGTTGCCCTGCAGGACTGGTGGCACTGCCCCAGAGCCAGACTGTCCTCCTCTGTTAGTAGGTCCTGCTCTGGGAGGGAAGAAAAATCCGTCTGACTATGGAGGTATCTCAGGATCAAGGGAAAAAAAGACCACTGTAAAATTATTACTGGTATTTCAGCTATTGAGTACCACATATTACTCCAACTTGTTGGGCTTGCTTTCCATTTAAGAAAGCATTTTAACAATATTTTGACAATTTCCCTCGGGTCTTTCCTTTTCCTTTTCCTTTTCCTTTTCCTTTTCCTTTTCCTTTTCCTTTTCCTTTTCCTTTTCCTTTTCCTTTCCCTTTTCCCCTCCTTTCCCTCTTCCTCTTTCTTTTCCTGTTTTCACCTTTTCCCCCTTCTTCTCTTTTCATCTTTCTCATTCTGTCTTTCCCTTTGTCTTTTTCCTTTTATTTCCCCAAGTGGGGAAAATGCCTCCCTGAACATCACGGTAGCTCAAGGTTTCCCAGGAAAGGGGAAGTGCATTCTCGAGGCACTCACTTTGTCAATGACCCACTTAGGATTTGCACTGCAACCCTGTGGTTCCTGATTAAGCCCTGGAAAAGGGATTGCACACAGAGAGGGAGGGTGGGTGCACGTCCTTGGTAAGAAAAGATTGCTGAGATCTGCCTCTGGGAAAAAAAGGCTTTTTAATGGTTTGGAAGTGAAGATGTCTGTATCCATCGCCCACCTCAGTTTTATCTGAGTTACTTTTGTACAGAGATAAGACTATCTGCCCTGACACACAAAACAATGCCTGCTTTTATGTCCTGGCTGTGGATTGCACTGCAATCCCAGCTGCGCCGTGGCAGGATCAGAACAGACGTCACAGGAATTATCTCAGGAGGAAGTTTTCAAAGGCAGCTATCAGGTGTGCCCTATTGATCAACAGGCCTAAGATCCCAGCCTCTTAGGAAACCCTTGTATCTCAAAACTCCTACCCCAAGTGCTTGGGAAATCCTTCTCCCAGTGTGTGGGTCAGCCCTGTGGTGGGGAGAGCTTGCAGAGGCTTTTTCTACCCACAGGGAAAAACAGGAGTTGCTTGAGTCTCTCACTTGATGGAGGTGATAAGTGCTGTGGGTTTGGAGAAGAATAAAAACAGGGTTTTTTGTGGCTGTTAACCTTTATTATGATTTTTTTTCCCCTTCTTAATAGGAACCATGGGAGCCTTAGTTAAATAAAACTGATTTTATCCATTTCAGAACAAAGTAGCATTGATAAGTGTAAATTTCCTCATATTTTTTCAGTCTAGATGACTCTCTTTCGTGGTGCAAAACTAACTCTGTTCTCCTTCAGTCTTGAGTACAATCTGGCTGTCAAAATGTATTTTAAGAGGCACTTCCAGCAGCAGATGACCTCTGATGATGAGCTGTTTTCACATAACCATGTAAATCACGTAAACTTCCAGTAAACATCAGGAAATGAGTGCCACAGACAAAGAAGGGAACGTATCTAATGTTTCCTGATTTGAGGAAGAACTTCTTGGGTGCAAATCTATCTTTCAACCTGTTTGGACTCGAGTGGAAATTAATATTTGCATGCAAACCTGGTATCTGAGAGGCAAAGTGAACCTCTGGGGTGAACGAGATGAACAGGGCCTGCACTGAATATCTGGTAGGGACCATGTCCCCTGTGAGAAAATGGGACATCTTCACAAACCTCACAGGGCTGGGGAAAATCATGGAGCCTTCCCCTTTCTCTTCTATCCCTTTGTGAGGAAATGCTCCTGAGGAAGTGTGGTGAGGCACTCCAAAAGCATGCACTGCCATTTACAGCCCTACGAGATTATTATCTTAAAGTTGTCACAGATGCACTCAAAAAGCTCAGATACAGGCTTCAGTCTCTTTGCATATTCCTTGAAATCCTTGTGGGATTGCACAAGATGTTGTGCTAATAACTTTTATAGAGTTGATTTGCAGACTTCTGATTTTGTGAACAGTCAGATCCAAAGAATGTTGTGATTGTCCATGTAATTCCATTGTATTCAAAATACAGATAATACACCACTAATTTTGCTCATTTGTTAACTACTAAATGTGAATGCTTTAGAGGAAAAAAAAGGTGAAATACCTTTTCTGCAAATACACAATGGCAATAAAATGAATTAGCTTTAAGTTTTTTTTCTCCATACTATGTACTGCTCCACAACACATGGGAAATGAAAGGGAAAAAAAAAAGAGGCAAGTGTCAGAAGCTGCAGGCATAGATTTGAGAACAGAGCTTGGAAGAAAGAGAAGATGTTTGATCAGAATAGCAATCTCTGAAGGTAGAGCCAAACAAAAGCTAAGGAACAAAAAGGTGGCAAAACCAACTAAAGAGCTGGCAGAGTTTAACTCGTCTGTTTCAGCAGTGCTGTGGCTAATTGTCAATGATTTCACAGGTGATGCCTCTGCTTCCCACAGAAGCCCAGGATCCTCATCCCTGCTTGTCACAGGCCAGTTTTCTCCCAAGAGCCATTAACTCCACACATCTGTGGAGGGGAGGCTGCCTGCAATTCATGTGGGCCGTGGGAATACTTTTCCCAGCAGGGCACACTCGGCTCTGGTGTGTGAGCAGCAGAGTCTTCATTTGGCCTCCATTTTCAAAGGGTTTCAATGGCCTGCTTTGCCATAATCCCCATAAAATAATGCAGGCCAAGGTAGAGCAATTAATTTTAATTGGTAACTCAGCCTGTTGGCTTCAAAGGGAGTTGGGAGATTGAGTTAAAATTTGAAAAATACAAGTGTAAATATCACTGCTTCTTAAAGGAAGAAGAAGTGCAAAAGGCTAAGTAGAAATATTTCTGCTGGGTGAACTCTGAAAGAGCCATTGTGCTTTAATTTCCCTGATCAATAACAGGGGAATAATGCTACCAAATCCCTTGGCAGCACTGGAATATTTGCAAATAAAGGTTTATCAGTGTAAAACAAATCAAGCTGTTGTCACACAACTTTTTTTTGTTTTTTTTTTAATTTGTTCACAATGTCAGGCATAAAGCATTCAGCTTTATGATGAGGGACTAGCTCTAAGATCTTCAGTATCATCCTTTGAAAACTTGCAGAAATACATAAATTTTGGCTTCCTCCAGAACCTTCATCTAAATCAGATTATGGTAGATTCCCAGAAGGGATATAGTACTACATGACTTTATATTTCTACCCTTTCCCAAGCAGAGTGCATGTATTTGATAACAGGAATCTGTGCAAAAGGGAAAAGGCTCTAAGCAGAGAAAAACATGATTGAGTTTGGAAGTATTAGTGTTGAGGACTTTTTGTGAAGAAACGTCTCAAGCTTTTGTTAATCACAGTCAGAGAAAAGTTTAGATTTCCTTAGATTTCTAAGTACTCACCTTGGTTAATTTGCTGCCTGTTAGGGATTTTCTGGGCACTAACTAAAGAAGTTTTCCAATATTTTCCTGGCTGTCATTTCCCAGATCATTATGCTGCGTTTACAAAGCACTTTGGCATTTTTTGTCTTCATTCTGGGCTCTGTAGAAAAGCAGAATCAGATGGTGTATTGCTTAGAGTAAATGTTTTAATGCTTTTCATTATCAGCTGTGTAAAAGATGTTCACACATCTCCCCACCCTGAGCCCCCGTGCCCAGTGGGGAGATCTGAAGAAAGACACCTATAAAAACAAACAAATAGTCTCCCAAAGCTGAAACAAAAAGTCCCTAAGAGAACCCCACCGCCGTTTTAAATGTGAGATCTTGGAATCTGGCCCAAGTTTACTCACAGTTTGAGTGCATTCAGTTGGCAAACACTGTGAGTGAAGATAACTGATGTTTCATGTGATATGGATTTCTAGTATTGTGGGTGGGGAAGCAGATACTGTTTCTGAATGGATCTTTATGCCAAGAGACCTGAAAAACTTCTTTAGGAGAAAATTCATAGCTTAAAATATGTTTTAGGTTTACATTAAGTTAAAATTTAAGACTTTTAAAATTTCATGCCCAGATTCCTACAAACAAACTTCCACTGCACAGTGTGGATGTTAATTAACTGCATACATGCATTTTAAGTATAAATCCTGGAGTTTAAATCCTGCACAGCACCAGGTCCCTTGGCCTGTTCTGGCAATAAACACTCACCTTATTGTGATATAATTAAGGATTTTCCCCCATGTAAACTTGATGGTAAGTTTAATTACAAAAGATTGATTGTCATGGAAAAGAAATATTAGATTGCTTCTTTTATTGAAAAGAGAGGTGGTTTTCCATTCAAACAGTTATTTGCTATCCATAACCTCTCTTTCCCCCTTTGTTCCCACATCTGTGAATTGGTGGATTTGCACATTTCCCTTTATTCAAGCATGGAGCCTCACAGAACAGAAATATTTTTGCTGGATTATTGCTCTGTTTGGTCTATTTGATACCATTTGAGCTCTAGAGTTTGTTATGTTATGGCCTATTTATTATTAAGAAACTGTCACAAAATAAAGCTTATAGATGTGAATTTTGCAGGTGCTAAATTTAAGCTCAGATGTCTTTGGTTGTCCCAATAATTACTAATTTCTGTAGGCTAAATATACTTTTTTTTCTCTGTATTTATTCTTGACATTAGGAGTTCCCTTGAGTAACATCTAATAAAAGTGTGTGAAAATAAATCTGCTGACAAAAGAATACATTCATATGGTTAGAGGATTTTTCTTCTGATCAATGGTTTGCATCACCAAGGTTTTAAATGTGGGATCTTGGAATTTGGCCCAAGTTTTCTCACAGTTTGAGTGAATTTAGTTGGCAGACACTGTGAGTGAAGATAACTGATATTTCATGTGATATGGATTTTTAGTATTGCTGTGTAGGGAAGCAGATACTGTTTCTGAATGGATCTTTATGCCAAGAGACCTGAAAAACTTCTTTAGGAGAAAATTCATAGCTTAAAATATGTTTTAGGGTTACATTATGATAAAATTTAGGACTTTTTAAATTTCTTTGCAAAGTTACTCTACAATTAGTTAACAACAGAGTAGAGGAGAAACACAAAACCAGTCTAGTGTAATCCCAAACAACATTTTTAATGGTTAATTTAAAAATAATTAATTACCAACTAATGATTGAGCCACCTCTGTGTCTCCCTCCTCCCCACCAAAACAAACATATGTAATGTGAGACCATGCAAAATAAAATAAAAATGTTATAATCATTCCCTGACTGCTTATTTTTTCTCTCAACATCAGCTGTGAAGCCTGGATGATACTGTAGATGATTTTGTTGATTGTGATATACCTGGAGAGAGGAACAGCATGTAATTGTGCTGCTTTGAAAAGATAAATTATCTCTGTGGCCATTTCTTTCTATGCAGCTGTTTACCTGAGTTTTGCCTGGCAAAGGAAAGATGAGGAATAAATCTCCCTTGCCCATCTCCTCTGTTTAATTTCCTCTCTTGTCATGACCATGTTTTGCCCATGGAGAGGAAGAAATCTTTGCCACTCACAATTCAGAGAGCTTGTACTCATTTAGTACCTCCTAACCAACTCCAAAGAAATTGCTTCACTAGCCATTATGGCAAGAGTTTTTAATCAAATGTTAGCACTTTTCATATTGTCATGGTTTTCTACTGCTCTGGAGCTTTCAGGTCACAGGGTTGAGACTTCTTCTTACCCACTGTTCTTTAAATTTCAGCCTCTGGAGACAGGTGAATAAGTGAGAGCCATTGTTTTTTGATATAAGGAAGATATGGTTTATCTTAAGCAAGAAAAATAAGTTTCTTACTTACATTTTTATGGAAAAGGAAAAAAAAAACCTGCACAACCACTTACCACAACTGCATTCTGTGCCTTCAGAAGTTAAGGAAACACAAAGACTTCAAGCCACACTTTAAAATCATACTTGTTTGAAGGTATTTCAGGAAAATGCAACCTAATACACAATATCTGAACACTTGGTGGGTTGAAATGGTTGGTGGGTTGAAATTTTTTCCAATCAATCCCAGATTTTAGGACAGAAGAAATGCGAGATGTTTATGAGCTTGAGACAAAATGTTTTTTAGATGAAGAGCAAAATAAGGGAAGACAGAATGGAAACTCCAAAGAGTTCTTATTTTTCTGTTTATACACATTAACCAAACATTACTTACCACTATCTATTTGGACTATACTAGAAAGTGATAAAAGTCTTTGAATTTCCATGTAGCTCCTGGCACTCACAGGGGAACTCACAATAGGTCTTTATCAAATCTGAAAAGGTTGCTTTTCTCTCCAGGAATGTGGTCGTAAACAGTTGCTAGGCAAGAGGGAGGGATGATTGTCAACATTAAAAAAAAAAAAAAGGTAGATTTTTCACCTTTTGTGTGTTGACATACAAAGTGGCAAGCGCATCAAAGGAGGCTGAAGGGGAATCTCTGCTGTGTGTCACCTGCAGTCCTGAAATGAACCTGTCTGTACCTGTGCTGTGGGATGAGCTCAGTGCAGCAGAAAAGCAGTCAAATTACCACAGATCATTGCCTTCATTCTTTCCTTCTTATGACTTCTTTTTTATTTTTTTAATTTTTTTTTTGTTGGAAACCAGTTTTCTTTTACTTCTTTATGTGGTGACTCAGAGCCTTAGCTGATATAACTGATACTGTGGCATGGTAATGTATGTATTGTGGATTTCCCTTTAGCCAAGACACAATTTATTCTGCTTAAAGCACATTCCTGACATAACTACATTACGATCCCTACAGCTTCTCACTGTCCTGAAATCTTTGCTTCTTGCCCCAGATGACAAGGTAAATAAACACTGTCAATAAACTCACTGTCACTCATAAATATGTTCCTGCTTCAAAGCCATAACTTGCCCAACAGTTTTTATTTGGATCACAAACACACAAATAGTTCAGCAGCAGTCCATTAAATACCATGGTAATCTGCTGCTTTTAATTATCCTTCTCTGCGCCACAGCAGCTGCAAAGCACAGGGTGATGAGCCAAATATAATTTAAATAATGTGGTGTGCTCCAGATGTGGCAGTCATTTGCCAGGTGTTTATTTTTAAGGTATAACTTGAATTCTTACCCTGTTAACTCATCTTTTGCTATAGAAAAAGTCACTGAAAACAGAAGTACCTTTGTAGAGTCATGATTGTTATTCTTTCAATTTTGGTAATGGGGGACAACTTCTTTGCTTCCCCTCTAGGGCTAAATATTAATTAAGGACATTATTGCTACTATTTTGAACCAAGGCCCCACCACACATGACATGATCCAAATGCACCTGATGTGCAGGAAAAAGTTCATGGACCTGCTGGTTTTGATTCCCTGTGGGATGCAGATGCTAAATCTGTAGGGCATCTACACAGTAGATGCCTATATTGCACATTTGCACACACAACCACACAACTTTCCCCACAATTCACTGACATGAACAATGTAACAATGTTCAGCTTTAGATGCTTTTTTTTTTTTAAGTTTTTTGTTAGTGTTGGTTTTTAAAAATTTTTCTGGGATTTCAAACCCCTCTTTTTAAAGCCAATAAAAGCAGTTTTTCAGGTTTGTTGTGCAATAATATGCTTTCTTTCACCTGAACTTGGAACTCCTCAAACACCTTGTGGTCCAGTATTTAAAAAAATAAGCAAAAACCCACGTGACCCCCAACATCTGTCCTTTAAAATATACTGTGAAAAGAGGAGATCTCTTGCCTTAGATCTCGTAGCAGTGAAGAATAAGAGGCAACTAGGCTGTTGCATATTTTCCTTTCCTGATCTTTTAATTTTGTGCTTAAAATAATAGATTTTTCACCATGTTGGCAGAAAATGGCCTTCTCATGAGCACATTGTTGAAATGGGGAAAGTGATAATTCGTGGCAGGTATTGATAGAACCAAAGAGATTATGAAGATTACTAATCAGCCAGGTCCCAACATGTGTAAAATGATCTGTTTTGTAGTGCATGCATCTACAAAATAAAGTAGTGGCTGTCTTTTTTTCTTAAAAAATCGCATTCTGCATGCAAATGTAAAATTTTATTGCTGTGCTGCCATTTAATCTTCTCAAAAAAATGAAAAGTTGACTTTAAGGACCTTGTGAATACCAAAGAGAAGCTGTAGTCATGAATGGGCACCCAAAACTGGTGGAAGGAAATCAAAATGGGGCTTAGAGGATTTATAGCTGTGTTTTCTACAGAGTAGGATGGCTGCTGAACACTTTTAAAAACCAAGATTTCCTGTGAATGCAGCTATTTCCAAACAAAAGGAACTCTATGGCCTAAACCATGTGACTCAGGCCTAGGGAATCCTTATTCCAGTCAAATGGGAACAAAACATTAACTCCTCCTTTTTGAGCCAAACTTGAGCTGGTCTTTATTTCCCCGCCTCTCCTCTTGGTCTTCCTTATCAGACATGTCAGAATTTAAGTGTTGTTGTTTGTTTTTTTTTTCTTTCAGGCCTGGAAAACATGAAGGTTTGGGCCTTCGGTTTGTTTCGCGACTCATCATGGCAACCCTGCACGTACGGCGCTGAGAAATGAGCACGTTTGGCTCCCAAAATGTGTCTCAGGGAACAGCCTGGAGGAACCTGTGCTCACAGCTGTCTCTGGAGAGCATACAGCAGAAGGATTTTGGCAGGAAATGAGGTGAAACCAGCTCCAGGATAAGCAAGGTCTGTGGTGTCACTCAGGAGCCACAAGGCTTCCTAGAGCTGCGCTCGAGAGGTGATTTCCAAAAGGGCAAAGCAAACCCTTTCCCCCAGTTTTCCATGGAGGAGACGAACAGCTTGGATTCTGGGACTGGCAGACAAACTCCAGTGCTGCTGAAGTTCACCGTTTTGAGGCAGAAGCAGATTTGGGATAATGTGTTTTCTGAGAAGGGATCTGCACTTCTCAACATGTCTTTAATGCAAGAGTCATTCCTGCCAGTGAGCTTTACTTTTCCTCCAAATTCATATTTATTTAACAATTTGAACCCTATATTGCATCATTTTGTAATTTTAAGCTAGAGTGCTAAGCTTAGACAATGTAATTCTCAAGTTTAAAAAGCAGAGGCACCTATATTCTGTTTTCTTCCACAGGTCAAAGACACATAACTTTGTCTGTCAGGCGATATGATAAACATCAGTTCCCATTGGCTTTCATACTGACAGGCAGGAATTACAAATCTTTTGGAAAAAAAACCCCCATGCTTTGCACCTTAAGTCTAATTGCTTCAAAATCTGAAGTTAATACTTTAAAAAAATAATAGTAAGAAGAAGTACTGATTGTCTTCAACAACAGCTGCAGGATTATGCATGTAATTCTAAAATATATTTATTTTAGAAGTGAAAATGGAAAAGAGCAAATCAGAAATGTCCTAATTTAACTACCAGCACTATGTGACAGAGAAAATTTGGAAATATTCTCTCTACCTGCAAATACAGGAGAACTTTTTAGATTCAATTAATGATTTAGCTATAATAGGATCTGCATGGGTTGTTCTCAAGGGACAAATGTTCTGACCATCAGTGCCTTCTTTCTTTTTAGTTGGGAAATTTAGATCATGGGATCTGTTTTATCTTTCTGCAGTGTTTCTGTCCCTGATGTTTCATTTTGTTTTGCCAGACTATTAGGACAATTATGCCTTCTGAGGAAGTGGCATGACTTATTTATCTGAGTTATCTGAAGGTCTTTCACTCCTGCTCCTCAATGTCCACATGAAGTGATTTTAGCCATTCTCACCACCTTGCAGTGGTGCAAACACTGTGTAAGGGTTTATTAATCTGGGATAAACCAGCAGTAAACCAGCAACACTGCTTCTTGTCCTGGACTGGTTTATGCACAACCTGCTCAGGTGTTCCTGTGCTGTGAGCTTGGGTTCAAAGGTGATGATGGGCAAATATAACCAGTGTGAGTCTGCATCTGTCAGGTCAAGCAAACCTCAGATCCTTGCACTTGTGGGAGTCTAAAGAGAATTTCTGGCCTTTTTCTGTCCCATATTTAACCCTGGGCTTGCTTTTCACAGATCTAGACAGACAAGTGCATGAAGCTGTCCCTCAGCCTCCTTTTCTACAAGCTAGACAAACCTGAAGTCCACAGCTGCTCTTCACAGAATGTTCATTCCAGCCCTCAAATGGCAAACACTCTAATTACAGCACATTAACCTGGATCTAGTTGTGGAAAAAAAATAAAATTGCAGACACTGTAATAAACTATAGCTTAGAAGACAAGCTGTGGAGACTAGGAAGACAAAGCTGTAATTGAAATTATGTCTGGTGCATAGCAACGTTTTTACAAGCTTCCAACTTCAAGGATCATTTAGTTATTCTAGGATTATAGCTACTGCATGAAAAAGCACAGAAACATTACATTTCCTTGAGGTTTTTTTATATATAACTTATCTTGAATCTTATCACAGGATAGAATCCTGGAAATGTACATCAAAATCCCTGTTTCTAGAAGGACCTGGAAATTGTCACACAAAAGAAAACACAAGGAAAATCAAGGATTTGCAGCAGATTGCTGATTTTGTCTCAATTAGGATTTGATAAGTGCATTCATCCAGACAAACAGCTGGCATAAATAAATAGGGCCAAAAGCACTACTAGGGTACATGGACCTGCTCCACAGAGAGGCTGACAACCTCCTCTTCAGAGAGGCTGAAGAACAATTTCCAAGGGAGTACCTTTGAAATACCTTGATATTGCACTTTTTTGTTTGTTTCAGTTTCCTTCTTCAGGCACTGGGGATCTAGAAGCATTTCTGAAAAGTAACAGGTTTCTGTTTCATTCACAGGCTCAAGCACACAACGCTGAATTTTTGGACGTGAAAAAAACTCAGCCTAGAATTCCAAATCAACAGCACAAATTCAAACAAGCCAAGAATTAGCCTATGTCATTGTTCTTCTATTTTGCATAGAAAGGCCTTTTGAGGATTCACAGTTGCTCCAACTGGGAAACACACTGGCATAAATTTGCCCCCTTTTTGAATAATCCCTCTCAGTTAACTGCAGGTTAATACAGAACTTTGCTGTATATTGAAAGAAAAAAAAAAAAGGAGAAAAGAATAAAAATCTGCTGTGCAGAAAATAACCTTGTAGTAGATAAAAATCTCTCAGGAGGGGACTCCATTAAGACTGTCCTTAATTTCAATCTCTGTAAAAATGCAAAATTACTGATTCCAGTAGCTTTTCACAAGTAGAGCAGAACAGCACGTGGGGTGTTGCCCAGCTGTTCTCATTTATTGCACCTGGGCCATTGCTGCTCTCTTTGGGAGCAAACATCAAATATTCAGATCTAGTGGCTGCCAGTTGCTATTACCTGCACTTCTGCAGCCAAAGGCCACCTTCCTTCCTGTTCAAAACTTTACTCACTGGTGGGATTACGCAAGCACACCGTAATAAGAGATATAATTATATTGCTCCTTTTTGGGTAGGGCTTCCCCTGTCTCCCATCAGAGGAATTTTTTCAGGATAACTTGTTTGTTGTTCTTGTGCCAGAAGAGTCAGAGATCCTTTCTTAGGGTACTGCTGAGTGCAGTTTACTGGTGGTTTTATACACTTCCAGTGATTTATTAGCAGTTAAAGAATGAGGTGGAAAACCATTGTCATAGCTATGACATAATGCTAAATGGGAACACATGAAGATTTTCTGCAAATTTTACGTGCTCCTTCCTGGTGGCAGGCTTTGTTTCATTCCCATGGCTCCTTTCAGAAATCTTTGCAGCCAGCAGATGGTTCAGGGGATGCACCTACCAAAGTCAGACCAGGTTTTGTTTAGATGATTATTTGGAAGGAGATCCTGGTAAAACCACCCACAATATCCAATTAGTCCAGCTGAAAGTCAGTCCAGCTGTCCCTAGGATTCAGAGCAGAATCCACACATATGTGGAACTAATGCATTTGTCTGTCTGATATTTTGACCAAGCAAATGTAATTTAGGAACATTAATATTAACTGGAGAACAAGAGCCAAATGAAATCTTGTCAAGAAAGAATTACAGTTTTGCCATGTCAAGGTATTACTTGTTTAATTTTAGATTACTGAGTGCTTTCTAGCTTGGGTTTTCTTTTTCCTTCAGCAAGAATTGAATCAGCTTGAATCTGACTATCCCAGGAATGTTTGTGCTTAGATGAACAGACTCATGTGCAGAATGTGATGTGGTCAGAAGAAAAGAAGAAAAATCTGCAAGCTCTGTTGAAAATATATTTTTTTTTAGCTCTAACATAAAATTAACATAAAAATGAATGAAATCCATTTAATGGCTTTTTTTCTGGACATGCAAATCCGTAGAGCAGTGTGCTTTCCATCAGCAACAAGTTGTTTTAAAGAGCTTTAGAGACTTGGTTTCTATGTTACTTAATAAATATTTATCCACTATTCTGCTAAGTTACAAAAGGAAAAGAAAATCTATGCTTTTATTGTAATAACCACAGTGATATTCAGAATAATGATACAGCAAGCAACATAAAAAACTTATATTCTTCATACAGACTCTGTATGTTTTCCAGAATCTACTGGTGTATTAAACTATTAAATGTTTAAATGGCCAGGACAGAGAAGGAAAGAAACCCCAAATAATCTTTTCTTTAGTCAGACTGTAGCCCATATTAGGCCACCTTTCCTGATAGGTTCTTCTGGAGGAAATTGCAAACTGTCATAAGAATCTGCAGCCAGAATGGCCTTTCCTGTGGTGTCAGTTTTCCTTCCTTCTTTATGAATTCAGTAGTAACAGAGATAAGAGAACAAGCATCTTTCCTTGCCATACCCTTGTGTGATGGGGTGGAGCTGTCATTGCCATCTGACAGGGAGGGAGAAACCCCAGGGGTAATTCTGACTTGAGAGTGCAGAACATATTTCTCTGCTTAGTGTCTTGCCTTCCAAGATAAGGGCCACTCTCCCACTGCAGTGCAGATTGGTAGGAGGTGATTAACTGTGCTCAAAATTTCTTAAGTTGGATAGGAATAAACAGAAAACAGAAAGATGTTTCCTGAATCCACACCAGCCACAATTAAATCCCCATTACTCTGCTTTGCAGAGGAAGGTCTTCCCTCCTGTAGAGAATCTAAAGGGCTTTCTGAAGTAAGCATATATTTTTTCCTCCTTCAAGTCAATTATTTTTATTTGTTTTTATTATTTAATTTTTTTTTTACTTTGAGCTATAAGACAGCCTCGTGTTCAATGCCATGCTCCTCCTGCTGCCTCAGCATTGGCTGATCAGCCCCTTTCCATATCCATCCCCACTGCAATAAATGCTGCAAAAGACAAACCATGAGATAAAACAGGGACAGGAAACTGTGGTTTCTGGTGACTACCGTGTCTTTAATCAGGTGTACAGCTGTTTGCCTAACCAGTACACGAACCAGTGAAGCTCTGGATGAAAAAGATGTTACAAACACTGCTTTGGGCAGGGACTGTTTGGGTAGGAATGTGCTGAATGCACCCACTGGTCCAGCTCTACGGCTTGGATGGAAAAGGAAATTTCTAACTCAGTGTTTTCAAGTGTGAAGCAGTCCTGGGCACACCAAGCAGACCTTTAGGAGCCAGGAGATTTTATGGCTCTTGTCTCCAGGGTGACACCACAGCTGGAGAAGGAGTTTAAGAAAATTTGTGGCACTAAATGTGCCAGTTGTGGACCTGGAACACAGATGTTCACCATGAGCACCCAGTCCAGAAAAAACAAAGCTCTTTGCTAAAAAACACAGACGTGTGTGGACAGACCTGAGCTCCTGTGAGCCACTGTTGGAGAAGTGCCACGTGGCTGTGTTGCCATGACTTTATTTTCAGTCTAACAACCCAGCCTGTGAGCACAAGGCTTCTTAGCACAGCACCCTGTTAGCACAGGTCTCCACCTCCCCTGTCACATCCAGCCTCCTCCAAGAACAAACCAAGCTGTTGGATTTGCTTATGTCTAAATGGTTTCCCAGAAGCCACAGAGGGGCTGCTGGCATGGCAGAGATTTATTCTCATTCTTCAGATGAAAGTGCCCTGCATAGGGCAAATGGAAACAACTTCCTGCTCTTAATCCCACACCTCAGTCATTCTTTTAGCTTTTACAGCTGTATTTTAAGTTTTCCTAAGCTGCAGAGGGGCAGAAGAAAATGCAGTTTCTGCAGATTCCAGTTTAAGCCTTTTTTATTTTTTTTTTAGAAAGGTAATCATGCACTTAGAAGATGACAAAACCACACTTTACGTTATAACTATATTATATTGAGGTGATCTTGGGTACTCCAGGCAGCCCTTCAGCAAGATTTTCTGATCCATATTTAAGATCAGACAAAGGCAGGCAGTGTCAGGTGAAAACAATGTTCAGCCACATCAAAAGGCTTCAGTCACAGTGAATTTTGTTCACCAAAATAATTGTGTCAGCTTTTGTGTACCTCAGAAAACATACTGTCATACCAGTTTGTTCTGTCAATAATCAGAGCACATGAGCCCAGGTGGGACTTCTTCATCTATGGTATATTTATATATTTATATATTTATATACACATAACCTGTTTGTAACATGCATTTCTCAGAGGTCAACGATTTATTAAGCATTTGCCTCATGGCATTTTCTCAGTTTAGCATCAGTACCCCGTAATAATGATGTGCAAGCACACTTTTACAAGACTTTCATGGGACACCACAAACAATATAATGGAATGACTCAAGCAAGTGATGACAATTAGTTAAGTAATGCAAGAATATCTGCTGTAACTTGCACTTCAAGCAAGATATGAGGTGGAAAAGGCCAGTAGTATTAGGTCATCTCATGGGACAAGAATGTTTATAATACACTAATTGGGAAGTGTTTCCTATAGATGTTACACAAACTCGTCTGAAGAGCATCTCATTGCATAGCACACTTTGCTGCCTTTGGAAGTTCTCACAGCTCTGCCTCCTGTTAAAGCATCTTTGCTCATGTGATGTAATAGTCTATTCTCAGGAATTAAACACATATTCTTTCCTTTAGGTAGGAAGATGAGTAACTTTCCATGAATCAAGCTGATGAGAACATTTCCCTGAGGGAAAGCATTGCCCATTTACCACAGGTTTATTTTAAAAAGAAAAAAAAAAAAAAACAAAAAAAACAACACCAAAAAAAACACAAAAAAACAAGACATGGGTTACATTTACCCATTGCAGTTCAACAGAAAGTTCTCCTTCTTCCAAGTTGGTACTGGCCTAAAATGTCAGCATGGACAGGAAGATGCGCTGGATTTAATCACAGCCTCATGAACTGTTCTTTTTGCTGAAGATGTAATTGTCAGTATCTGCAGAAATCTTAGATAGACTTAGGTCAGGGATTTCTTATGAAGTCTAAAGAGGTGTAGGAATTTCTGTAACACTCACTCTGAGGGTTCATTCCTTAACCAAAATATGTAACTTTTTGCATTTTCATCTTTGCCAGTCACCTGAGCATCACAGAGAAAAACCAGAATCCCAAACCCCTACATTTTGTCTCAAAAGATTAGAGCCACTGTTTTTAAAATGCTTACCTGCTATTTTTATGGATTTATTTTATTCTAAAAAAATATTTTCTCTTCAGTCTGATGAAACAAATATGCTTGACCTGACTGCTAGTAACACCTCCCTGTGTGTTCCCTTAGTCCCTAAGAAAGGCAGAAATGTGCTCAGGTGCTACCAACAGGTGAGCGACCTCATGAGATACAAAGGTGACTCAGAAGTGGAGAAGAGATCCTGTAGGAACCACTGCTCACACATGAGCACCTTGCAGCCAAAACCATCTGTGGGTCTGCTCTGAAGGTAAAGACCAGTCCTAAACCTGCTCCTCTTATACCGAAATTTCACACAGCCAAAAGCACGCTGTTCCCTTGCTAGCATAATAAATTAAATTACGGTGACTAAATTAACACAATTCGGTTGGTTTCCTCGGGATCTGGGTTGGTTTTCCAGCGCAGGCTCCATGCCCTGGGTGGGGACAGCCCCTGGCTGTGTGTGCCCTCAGTGGGTGCCCGGCAGCCGAGGCTGGCTGCGTGCAGCCACACGCTCTCCTCCAGCCATGCAGGAGCTCCCAGCCCATGGCAACGGGGCACAAACAGGAGTGTTCTGGGTGGCTGTTTGCAGGTTGTGGGTGGAAGTTGCTATGGTGCCTGGCAAGGAGGTGAGAGGAGCCCTCCTGAGGGGCACTGCCAGCAGCTGGCTGCTCCTACCCGCCTGGCACGCGAGGTTTCCCTTCCCTTCTCTGCCTGGAGAGCAAAGGAGGCTGGATGGACACACACAGGTGTGTGTCTGGCCACATGGCAGCACAGCAGCATCCTGCAGAGGCAGGTGCCAAAGGAAGGTGGCATTCCTGTTGGCTTGCATTTTTGGGTGTGCTCTGCTGCCAGTCGAGCACGCACCTCCTGCCAGGCGGACAATGGCACCACAAATGTGGTGGGAATCCTTCTGCACAGATAACAAATGCTGCTCTCCTTGTGTCTTCTGCCAGTGCTTCTGAGAAAGCCTTGGCATCCCACCTTACTCAGAAATATGACATGGTTCCCACGTCAAAATTAGGTGCCCTTGGAATGCTGCTTTTTTACAAGTACGTGTTGAAAAAAGCCCCAGAGACAGCTTGTTTGCAAACCTTGGTTATTGCTTTATTTTGGGTTTTAAGAACAGGACTGACACTGGAAACCATCCTGTCCCAACCTGCAAATAAATTCCTTTCAAAATGAATAATCAGAATCTCTAAACCCACTAAATTTCCATAGTGATGCCCACCAAGGGGGTCTGAGTCACCCATTGGCCTAATTTCAAAGTGACCCCTTTCAATTCAACACTACCAAACAATCACGAATCTGCCAAGTTACAGATTTATTTCCCCCCTGAAGATCCTCTCACCACTTCTCTCTCTCTTTTTTCTTTCTTTTTTTTTTTTTTTTGTTTTGTTTGACCACTTCTCTCTCTCTTTTTTCTTTCTTTTTTTTTTTTTTTTTGTTTGGTTTGTTTTTTTTTTTTTTTTTTTGGTGCAGTTCTTCTCAACCTAGATGGCCCTCGAGCATTTCTGGGAGAAGGCGTGAGAGAATTTTGGATGCCTCTTTCAATTTTATGAATCAGCCTGGCAGTTAAATGGGAAAAGCACTCTCCTTCTGATTGAATTACAATTCAGCAAGAGGATATGTCAAAACATTTCTGTTTTTCTCAATTAAGAGAAGAGCAAACTATTTCAGATTAACCCAGACAATTTGCTTGACCTGTAACAAAATTATTAATTTTATATTTGGATTTGTAAAACTTTTGATCCACTTCCTCCTCTTTAAGAGTATTTAAAAAAAGGCTTTCTAGGAAAGGAAATTTTCCTGCAGAAAAGTGTAACAAAATTAAAGTGTTTTAAACTGAAAAAAAAAAAAAAAAAAAAATTAAATAGTATTTCTACTTTTCTATTCTCTGGATTACTTAAGCTCAAGAGGTAATGAGAATATTTTTCTGGCTGTGTTTTAGGGTCTAAAACTCTTTCTGCAGCAAACTTCTACTGAGGTGCCAGTGCTTTTGTCCCAACAACATTCCATTTGAGTGAACTTATTCCAGGTTCACACCACCACACTTTGAAGAGTGTAAGGCATTGGAAATCAGTGATGTCTGCTTTGTGTTCCTGTGACAATGGTTTGCAGTTGCCAAAACTACAATCCTTTTCCACAATATAAATAAAATTGGACACGCAGGGTTAAGATTAGGTGCCATTTTGTTCCCCTTCAGCTCTTGTAAACAGCAGGCATTTGGAAGAAAAAGGAGGGATCAGGAATCTAGAAATCAGGAAAAGAGATAACATGTCCTTAGTAGGGGGAAGAAATACAAAACCTGGATTTCCAGTGTGATAGCAAGCAGCCTTCTGAATCAACAGTGTCAAAAAAATCACTATGTTCCACAGAGGAAATGGGCATTTGACAGAAAAATCTTTCCAGAACTTTAAGTTTTCATGGGAAATTGTGCCCCACAAGTCCACAAGCTTTCTGTTCAAACACTCTGACAAGGTGCTCTCCTAGGTCAAAGGAGCTTCCCAATCGTCAGATATTGTATTTGCAGGGTGCCCAGATGAAGGAAGGAATGATGAACCTGACTCCATGTTCTCAGAAAGCTAATTTTTTATTTTATGATACCATAATATATTAAAGAATACTAAGCAAAACTGTACTAAAGAATACAGAAAGGATACTTACAGAAGGCTGAACAGATAATAATGAAATTCGTGACTCTCTCTCCAGAGCCAGATACAGCTTGACAAATAAGTCAAAACAATTCACATTAAACCAATGAAACAATCACCTGTTGGATAAACAATCTCCAACCACATCCCAAGGCAGCAAAACACAGGAGAAGCGGATCAGATAATGACTGTTTTCCTTTTCCTCTTGAGGCTTCTCACTTCCCAGGAGAGGAATCCTAGGCGAAGGGTTTTTTCAGAAAATAAGAATGTGACAATCAGATCCTCATCTCCAGGTGCTGGCGAGGCCAGAGCCACGATTCCTTGGGAGGTGATGGCACTGGGGTGACGCGGATTTCCCCGCGCGGTTAACGCAGCGCTCGGGTGCGCGAATAACCAGAGGCTCAGCACACCCGCGTGTCACCAGAGCCAGAGAGGGCTTCCAGTCTGCTGGATTGGCTTCTTGGGGAAGACAAACCCACTGCAAACAAGAGGTTTACGCACAGCACTCCATTGTAAAAGCTGCAGGTAATTGCTCACATTACACCACGAGTTTTGTCAGAGCCGTGAAACCGAGCGGTGCTCTGTGTCAATTCACTTTTATCCCGCTCATCAAAGGCAGAATGAGCTGTCATTATTTCCAGCATAGGACAGAGGTGAGAAAAGTGCCTTGGAAAGGGCTAACAAACAGGAAAATGCAGGTTTCTTTGCTCTTGTTTTGTTTTGGTTTGGTTTGTTTTTTCGTTTTGGCTTTTTACACCAAAAAACGCTGTGGAAGATTTGTGTTTTCCAGCCAATAGCATCTTAAAACACAAACCCCACTGATCTTGTGGAGAGTACAAGTCAAGTCACAACAGGATTTTTGACCTATTTTTAAAAATAGAATGTGTTAATCAGCAATGTCAACAAATATTTAAACTACTAGATATGGAAAGCCAGATTGATGCTCTTTGCTGTTTTAAATCTTTAGGGTTCCTAAAGTCACCCTGCCATCAAATTTCCTATCCATTTATCATTAAAAAATACTTTTGATTAGAATTTTTAAGGTATTCTCTCAGAATATATTCACTTATTTTTTTTCCAAAAAGACCATTTCCTTTCAAGCTCTGTGTTGCAGATTATTAAAGCAAATGTGGCCTCCCCTGGTTGATTCACTAGGAATGCAGTTTGTGAAAACTTTCTTATTTGGCTGCCTTTAAAGACTCTTTCAGCACATTCCTAAATATTGGGTCAAATAGTGCTCTTACCATATAGATGTTTTCAAAAATTTGATAGAAACTAGAAAAAATTAATATATATTTTTCCAAATACACTGAATGTAATTATGAAGGGGGCTCCTGTGCTGTGAACTTTCTGGTTTTTGTGGGGTTAATTTTTTTAATTACTTTTAATCTGTTGCATTTTTATCTTTCCTTTACTGTATTGTGAAGTTAGTCTTTAAAAGCTGGTGGTAAAACTCCAACAGTTTTCAACAAAAGAGAAAGAGAAAAAAATTAAGGAAAAGAAAAGAATTTGCACTGCTTCCAGATGACCAGAAGGCAAAAATGTTGGTGGTCCTGTTCTCTTTGGTGCTATGAGGAAAAAAAGAAGAATTTTTATTTCTATTTAAATGCTTAGAAGTGAGGGGATTAGTCTATCAAATACAATCTAATAATAGTTTTGGAAAGGCTTATAAAGGAATGACATTTCTATTAGCATTTGGAGGGCTATTAAAAACATGGATCATTACAGAAATACCGAAAATATATGTTTGAGAACTTCTAGATCTTTCTTACAGACCCAAATGACACACTGTATGAGCATTTTTCATCACAAAAATTTGTGTACTGTGCAGCACAGCAAAACCACTTTCTCAGCATTAGAACTGTTTCTGTTTGGGCTTAAATGTTTTTGGGAGGAGTTTGAGGAGGGAAGGAGGGAGGGAAGGAGGGAGGGAGGGAAGGAGGGAGGGAAGGAGGGAAGTGGCGGAAGGCAGTGGCGGGAGGAAGGGGCGGGAGGAAGGAAGGAGGGAAG